>NC_067149.1:31878407-32179368 GCF_903995435.1 Acomys russatus
GTGGCCTTGTAGGAGTAGGTATTAGAGGAAGTGAGGCTTTGAGGTCTCAGAAGCTCAAGCCAGGCCTAACAGCTCACAGTTCTTTTCTCGATGTCTGTCGATCCAGATGTAGAACTTCCAGCTACCTCTCCAGCATCATGTCTGCCTGTGTGCCACCATGCTTGTTTTGATGATGACAATGGACTAAACCTCTGAACTGTGTGCCAGCCCCTTTATTTATGGGTTGGTATGCTTATGACGTCTTTTCATAGCAATGCAAACCTTAACTAAGACACCAACTAAGACACCTCACACTCTATTGGTTGCCTATTTGATGACTATTCCTTTTCTCTTTCTTGTTATCAATATTTTACAATATTGAAATAGTTTTCAGAAAGGTACCTGTAGCTTTACAAAGTTCTCCCTAGTATCTAAAGATATGCTTATTGTTTTAAGCCAACAACAGTGATATTATTATTTATTACTATTATTATTATTACTTATTGGTAATAGTTAGATATCAGATATAATACTGACAAATAAGTCACCTGGAAATTCTCCTAGTAGAAATTAAATATTGACCTTACTCTTAAAGAAGGATGCAAGACAGAAACATCATGTCTCATCTTTCAATGTTGTGAGATAATAAGGTGCCTAGAGCTTTGGAAGGCATGAAGATGGTATAAGGTAAAATCTGAATGAATTACAGAAACATTGACGTAGATAACATCACTAAATGCCAGAATTAACTCTTCTTTACCTACTCAAGAACTTTGTTATATATAATAATTAATGTCTAACTACATGAGACCCAGTTCATGTTTTCCTATGCTACAGTTAAAGTTGTCCTTTTTAGACATAATTAAGTTTAAGTTACTTCAAAATTCAACAACACTTTTAGAAAAGAAACATGAATAGTGTGCTAGGGATTGATGTTCAACCATGAACCAACTTCAGCTTCCAATTTTCACATTTCATTTTCCCCTCTTCCTAAAACTACACAAAGTTTTATAAAGATGCTAAGCAAAGAGGTAGTTTAGCTTTGCCTCCCCATTATGTTTCCCATTTTTCCAATTAATTCTGTATACTTCTCTTTTAGAAAGGCAAACTATTCCTTCAATGGGAGTGTCTTAGAGCTGGAGGCTGTAATGCCATAAAGACAGAGTATGGAAAGTGAAACTCATGTAAGCACGGCTTTGAGCTCAGAGAAGAGGAGCTGGTTTTAAAACTGTCCTTTGCAAAATATGCTGGATTACCCAACTGAACATATACCAATAACGTGCATTCTTTGTAAATACCCAGGCCAGCACTCTACCCAGTAGAACTCATTATTTTCTAATAGGTTGATGAGTTTGAGTGTGACATGTTCCACATCAGTTTATGTGTTTATATTCTTGGTCCTTAGTGGTTAGTACAGTTTCAGGATGCTGTGAGCCTTTTCAGAGGAAATGGGTCACTGGGGATGGAGCCTGAGATTTGATAGGTGAGCCCCACTATCTGTTTTCTCTTTGCTTTTGAGTGTTAATGCTATATTATCTTCCCTTTGAAGTTCCTGTCATCATGCCTTCTCTACCACTAAATGGCCTTGAACTCTGATCCCTACCAGGCACTTCCTTCAAGTTGCTCCTTCTTGAGTATTTGTCACAGGACCAAGGAGGGTAAGCAATAGAGATATCTCTAATAAAATCCCTGTTTACAAAGTTTGCACATGAATTCTTCCTGCTGGGTTAGGAATGGCTCAGCAGACTGTGTCCAAACAAGCATCTGTGCTG
Organism: Acomys russatus; assembly: GCF_903995435.1. Taxonomy (NCBI): domain Eukaryota; kingdom Metazoa; phylum Chordata; class Mammalia; order Rodentia; family Muridae; genus Acomys; species Acomys russatus. The sequence continues at coordinate 31,880,159 of NC_067149.1, forward strand.
CTTTTTTATTTTATTTCACCACTCTATCTTAATATAACATAAACACAGCTGACATGTGACATCTGTGATAGGCATCCTCACATTTGATGAGAACAGTAAAGCAGTGCCCCGACAAACCATTTACAACCTTAAAGAGACATGATTTCCAAAATGGTATTCACCTTCCCAGGTGTCAGTGAGTTACAGAACTATTCCTATATTTGAAGCATATCTGTCTGTGCTTTATGAGATCTGTATCCTGTCAGACACTGACTTGAGGCATTTAGACATGTGAAGCTGCCTTCCAGGTGATGACTAGACCAATTATGGACCCCTCAGGTAATCTCATTTGGCAGCAGAGATGAGTTGCAGTCCATGGGAGAGGATGCTGATTCAGAAGAGAGACAGCTCATGCGTGCCTCAGCAAGTGATCATACTGCACTCCCAGTGTGTCACCAAGGAAGAATCGGAATCTTTATCACCTCTGTCGATGTGGATCAGGCAAAGGTTTTGATGGGGTTACATAAGGGGTTTCTTTTACACACCTACATATAACATAGTGTCACTTATTAATGTTAAAAAAACATTAATGTAAGCTTGGGTGCCCTTCTTTAATTAAGTGAATTAAATTAAACCTAGTTGTTACTGATGATTCAGTGATAAAAACGCTGGCACAAAGTTATTCCCCAGGAAAATGAGAAAATTCTGAAGAAGATCTTCCTTTACGGTTAAAGCACTGATCATGAATGCTTGCTCTCTGTAATGTAATCATCTTTTTCTCAGCCACATTTCCCAGGACCAGCTCTAGGACACATGATTTTGCTTTATGTACTACTCATGAAGCAAGTCCACACACATGAATGAGCAAGTGCACATACATGCTCATATAGTCATATTTGCACATAAAAATAGCACACACACATGTACTTGTATACTGCCATGTAAGCTTCTTTCTAAAACCTTATAATTTAATATTTTATGATGTTTGTCAGTTTGGAAAGAACGTCCCCATTCACCCAATCTACTTAAACTTTAAATTAAGTCCCTCTGTATGAAACAGGGTTCTCTTCACAAAAACCCTATTGATATTGAAATCATTTTTATTTTCTAGAGTTTCATAAATAAAACTGATGTACAGTTATTTGCTAGACAAAGTGAATACTAATAAATACCATATTTTTGTTTTCTTTCATCTTTTACAGTAGATTTTGCACATTTTCATCCTGTGCTCTTTGGCAGTTTGTTTGGAGAGAGAGAGATGACAAGATTTCCTCTCATTCCTGAATGTCCGGCTATTCCTCTCTCAAGCTGTGAAATCTGTTTTTCATTCGTTATATCTGTGCATGTACTTTGGATATCATAATGCTGCCGTAGTAGTGCTGTGTGGCCTGCAATCCAAGCATAGTTCTTTCCCTTTTATTTAAAATCGATTCTTTTCTCATCCAATATATCTTGATTACAATTTCTCCTCCTATTCCTTCCCAGTTACTCCCTACCTAATCTTTCCTTCTGAATCCACTCCCCTTCTGTCTCTTATTAGCAAAAGATGGAATTCTAAGAGATAATCCAACTTGACAAAATACATTATAAGATAGCACAAAAACCATCACATTAAGACTACACAAAGTAACCCAACAGAAGGAAAAGAGTCTCAAGAACAGATAAAAGAATCAGAGACCCCTGGAATACCACTCAGCTATTAAAATCAAGGAATTTCGAAAATTTGTGGACCAATGGATTGAACTAGAAATGATCATAATGAGTGAGCTAATCCAGAAGCAGAAAGACTCAAATAGTATATATCACTTATATCTGGACACTAGGCCAAGGAGTATGTCTCGTAAAAGTCTTCACTTACCAGGAAAATGGGATAGGGGTAAGGACATCCTAAGGTGGGAGAAATATAGGAGATAGGGAAATAGATGGATCCAGAGGGTCCTAGAAACCTACAAGAGAACAATATGAAGGGCAGATCTGGGCCCAGGGGTTCTGCTCGATCTATGGCACCAACAAATGACAATATGTGCAGTCATCATCAAACCCCTACCCAGACCTAGCTAAGGGACCAGGCATTCTCCACAGTTAAGTGGAGACTGGGGACTGACTTTCACACGAACTCTGGTGCCCCATATTTGGCCATGTCCCCTTGATGGGGAGGCCCAATGGCATTCAGCAGATGGATGGCAGACTACCAAGAAGAAACTTGATACCCTAGCATCATATTCAAGGGGAGGAGGTCCCCCTCAGTCACAGTCGTAGGGAAGGGAAATGGGGTGAAAGCGGGAGGGAGAGAGGAATGGGAGGATGCACGGGATGGGATAGCAATTGAGATGTAATATGAATGATTTTTTTTTCAATTAAAAAAAAAAAAGAAAAAAAAGAATCAGAAACCCACTTGTTCACATACTCAGGAGTGCCATAAAATACTAAACTGAAAGCTATAATATGTATGTAGAGGACATGGAGCAGACAGTTGTAGGCCCTGTGCCTGCCGCATGAGTCTCTGTGAGTTCATATAAGCCTTTCTTAGTTAATTCAAAAGGCCTTGTTCTACTGATGTCCTCAATCCTGCTCTTACACTCTTTCTGGTCCTCATCTTCCATAATTTTCCTGGGCTCTGAGGGGAGGGATTTGATGGAGACATCCCATTCTGAATTGTGAGTTCCAAGTTCCTCTCTCTCTGTCTCTCTGTCTCTGTCTCTGTCTCTGTCTCTCTGTCTCTCTGTCTCTGTCTCTCTGTCTCTGTCTCTTCTCTCTCTCTCTCTCTCTCTCTCTCTCTCTCTCTCTCTCTCTCTCTCTCTCTCTCTCTCTCTCTCTCTCTCTCTCTCTCTCTCCCCTGCCCCCCATAATGTCTGGCTGTTGGTCTCTGCATCTTTTCCTATCTACTGCATGAGGAACCTTCTCTGATGATGGCTGAATAAGTCACTTATCTATGAGTATAGGTGTAGTCTCCTCCTCTCTGGGGAGCTCATGGCCACCAGCTCACCAAGACAAGAAGAGCAGAAGACCAAATGCAGGGCCTGCAAGGCCAAACGCATGACAGAGAACACCAGTTGAGGAGATAGTTCAACTTTAATCAGGGAGAACAAAGGCTATATAGTCCCTGGGGAGTGGGTAGAGGGACTTCCAAGCTAGGCATTTATAATTGGTTGAAATCAAGGATGTTTGTTTTGTATTTGGCAGCATGCTTCTATTATATGAATGGGAACACAGTACCTAATTATCCTATAGGCGCAGGGAAGGGAGAGCTAGCAGAGAGCTGTATCAAGGGCCATGGTTAGGGGCATCTATGTCTAAAGACACGCTCCAGATAGAGTCAACAAGAGAGCCAAGGGTCCTGCTCAGAAGAGGGAGTCCTACACTTAATGCTGAACCTCAGAGTGCTTATCCAGAGCAGGAAGACAGCAACCACAAAGAATGGGTTCTTCCAAAATATAGAAGAATATAAATAGAAGTCATTTTATTGATACTTTTCTTTCAGACAATTAGTGTAATGATTGGTTTTGCTCTACATCTCTGAGCTATCGAGTATCTGGTTATTGGTCACCCAAGCAGTATCTAGTTTCCATTCTGTGTTGTGGAATTTAAGTCAAATCAGAGATTGGTTGGCTTCTCTGCCACCATTGCCCTAGCACATGTTGTAGGCAGGACAGACTGTAGGTCAAAGCTTTTGTGACTGGGTTGATGTTTACATTTCTCTTTTTGTGGCTTGCAGAGTGTTTTCTATGTGAAAGAAACTAAAATGTAGGGGTAAAGGCTCCACGTAGGCACCAGATCAACTTCTCTATAAGTTGTGTGGGTCTTGTCCTCTGCAATGGGGTCCCTACTCTGAATTTTGGAAAGAAACCCATTGCCTAAGTAACAGCCTTGGTTGTTTGGGACCCATGAATGCAGCCCAGTCCTGATACTAGAGGCCTTGGTTGGTGACAAGAGATGGCAAGTTCAAGCATAGGTTTTAAACAGATATGGGGTTTTGATTTCTTGGGGATCCAGCCACCATGAGATGTGCAGAGAATTATTCTGAATACAGAGAGGGAGGAAAGGAGAAGAAGGACATGGAGGAAAGGAAAAAGAGCAAAAATAAACATGAAACAAAGAGAGCCCAGAAGTCCAGAAGAGCCCCCCTCAGTCACTTCAACTAAGGTGCCCTGGCATGCGCACATCAAGGACCATTTTATGAGGTCCAACTCAAGTCATCACCTTTTCAGGTAAAAGACATCACTTAATTCAGATCCATGATTCACAGAGATGACCCCCTCCTCTGCCAGCATGGCACAAATTCTGGAATTATAAACCAACACGGAGTAATGATGTTAAAGTCAACAAGTTCTGGGCTGCCTAGGTATGAAATAATAGGCAATCAAACATCCACAATGCATAACATGCAATCTCTTTGAGGAAATAGAGCCTGGATTGCCCATTGCGCAGTCTGATAATGCCCAGACAAACATCATGACAGTAGATTTCAATAGTGTCCTGAGAACAGCATCTTAAAATGAGCTGGGTATGTTCACTGGCTTCATACAGTTTCTGATCACCACCTGCCACTGAGGTTTTCACTGTTTCTGTGTCTAATCTGTGTGTGTGTGTGTGTGTGTGTGTGTGTGTGTGTGTGTGTGTGTGTGTGTGTGTGTGATTACTGGCTGTCTTTCTTTATTGCTCTTTGCCTTACTGAGTTGAGGTAGGGTAGTCTCACTGAAACAGAGGTTGGATTTGTCAGTTAAGATAGTGAGTCAGTAAGTTCTAGACTTCTGCCTGTATCTGGTCCAACAACCCTAGGATATAGGCTCTCACAGCTTTTTGTGTTGGTGCTGAGGATTCAAATGCAAATCCTTATGATTGCAGAGTGAACACCCATATCCACTGAGCTATCTTCCCAACCTATTGCTCATCACTTTAAATCAGAAGGATACATTTTGAAGTTCTGATAAGCAAGCACAACCCAATGTGTCTGCTGATGTTTGCTCTGTGAATCTCATGTGAAGCCAGGGGTTTGTTATTTGGTTCCATGGGTGTTCTGCTAGATACCAGCCTGATGGGCTCTAGTCTTTAACATTTGACTAATGAGATGATCTATAGCTATGAACCCTCTCAATAACCACAAAGAAAAGAGAGAGAGCTATCAGTATGTAGATGAGACACCTGCTAAAGAAACACTGTTTCTCTTAGGATTCATGATTTCCTCCTGGCTTCTTTTGTCCCCCACAATGCTGTAAGTATTAGAATTTTGAGAAAAAATATTTCCATGGCTTGGTGTTACATTCTATACCATCTGTCCTCAGTGAATATCCCCATAGCCAACAGTTTGAGCCTGGCTTTAGACTTTATATTGAAATGCCAGTATCAGTAACATCTATTAGCTTCAATATGAGCTATTTACCTTATTTTTAAAAAGAATGTGATTTGATCAATTTTATAATCTATGGGGTCATTTTCAAGCAATGTAATATAATTACATTGCAATTTCATATCACTATAGTTTCCCCCAGAAGTTAATCCTAAATGTTTGTGTTTGTAAAACTATTATATCTTCTTTAGCAAGTTTTACTTTTCCAAAAATGAGTTTACAGTTTGGAAGTGATGTACTTAAGCAGCTTGTTCAAATCTTTGGATTCAACTACTAACACTGAATAAAATGAAAGGTTTTTTTTTCTTCATTGTTTTTGGGATGGTAGTACCTAGAACAATTTTTCTAACTGTACATGTTAAATTAAACTCTTGCGTGTTTTTGTTTTGTTTTGTTTTGTTTTTGTTTTTTGTCCTTTTTATCTTTTCAAATATGGATCCTATTCTGCTACTAGGGTTGGCTTCAAATTAGGGAGTTCAGCCTCCCTAATGATGAGGATTCTTGCCTGTGTCCTCTTTCTCTTAACAGAAATAATGGGGCAACAGCCTATAGCCACTGTACTGTGAGTACCACAGCAGCCTCACACACATCCTGCTAGAACCCTCCCAATCATCTGCCCAGCAGGAGAAGCCCTTGTCTTCATGAAAGAGGGATGCTTCCCTCCCTTTTCAAGTGAGTATTATTTAAAACCAAAGATGTTTTTCACCTTGATCCATAAAGGAGACTAAAATATGAATGCCGTTTCTAGTTGTTACCTCCTGAATATAGCATGACCATTATGGAAATTTGTATAATGTAGCCCCAGTGCCATAGTGATAGCATAACATCCCAGAGGAAGTGAGAGAGTATGGGAAGATGGTTTATGGAAAAGAAAACAAGGAGCTGTGGCTTTATTTGCACAATAAGGGTATTACCAAGAGTTTATGAGACAACTGGAAGCTTGCAAATGGGTGAATGTATTCCTATGTTCATGCATGACCTTTCTGAGTACATAGAAGCCTGCTTTACATATTCGCTACTAGATTCCATTTATGAAAAAAAAAAGTATTTTCCTTAAGTTCCTTAAACAAGTCTGTGATTCTGAAAACCAAAATTATTAAATGGGTACTACATTTTTGTGAAGATGTATTTTATTATATATTTATATGTCTATGCCCGTGTTTGTGTGAGTGCATATACACATGTATATGTAACAATGGGGCTAGAATCGAGCATTGGATCCCCTGGAGCTGGAGTTACAGGTGGTTATAAGCTACTTTATGTAGGTGTGAGGAACTGAACTTGGATTCTCTGGAAGAACAGGAAGCACTCTTAGCTACTGAGCTATCTCTCCAGCTCCAATCCATCAATGTTTTGGAAAAAATATAAAGTATGAAAACACAGAAGAAAATTTCAGAAATTGAAAGAGAGATAGGTCCTCAAGGAGGTGATAAAACTGAATCTCAAATACTATAAATAATAAGGTAGAAAGGAATTTATTTGGAGGCTGAAGTAAACAGAACAGAGTGGAAGCAAAGCGTGGACATCCTTCAGGGGAAATAAGCAAGGCTAATGCCATAATTTGAAGCAATTTAGGATAGGGTGAAAATGTTCTAACGAATGAGCTAAAAAAGAGTATGCCTTTGTGCATCTTTTCCTCTGACAGACTCTTCAATTATAATATTCTTTTACCTTCTTAAAAAAATAATTGAAAAAAATGTTTATTGCAACATATTTGGTATTAACCTTTCCTAATTAAAATCTGAACTGTTGTTTTATTTATAAGAGATACTTAAAATGTTATTGCTACAGTGTACACTATTTCCCCACTTTAATAATTTGCTAGTAACACAGTTCTGTAATATTTTTTATGGAAAGGTCAGTGGGGCCACAAAACACATTTAGCTGACAATACTCCAGTTTATGCCTCTGAAAACATGTTCAGCAGTTTATAAGTCTACCTATTTCTTGTTTGTTTAGAGCATTTGTGAACCGTGTGTGTTACTGTTTCTCTCAGCTATTCTTCCTGCTTCTCCTCTACTTCATTATTTTAAATTCTCCTTTCTGGTCCCCCTTCTCCATCCTCATACAGACCACAGCACCACCCCTCACACACACACACACACACACACACACACACACACACACACACACACATGTCTACTTCCTTCTCTTCCTCCATGCACCCTTCCCTCCCTCTTGTCCTTCCTCTGGTGATAATGGGAATTCACTAAGGCTTCCCCACCCTGAACCAAAGTTTGATAATAATTGTGTTTTTGCAACACTGTAGTTTCCACCAGAAGTTATTCTGGAATGTTTGAGTTTGTAAAAAATATTATATCCCCTTCAGCAAGTTTTGTGTTTCCAAAAATGGGTTTTGGAGTTCAGAAGTGCTATACTTAAGCAGCTTGTTCAAATCTTTGGGTTCAACTACTAACACTGAATAAAATGAAAATTTTTGTTTTCTTTATTGCTGAGACATAATATTTGACCATCTTTTAGATGTAAATTGTGGTTCGTCAGTATCTATGGAATGTATGATAGTCACACTGCAGTAATGTGTATTTCTAGTTCCTCAAATAAGAATATTTTTAAGAATTGAGAAGTCCACTTTCCAATAATTTTGAAATGCATTATAAAACATAATGCATAGTTACTCATCTGTATTATAGAAAACTAGGCTAGATTTCCCTCTATGACTGCATTTGGGCATGGTATTTTCATCACTCTCAGATTGACATGCCATAACGGAACTGCCATATCATGACTCAAATCAGTTTTTAGAATTTTCTGTGATTTCCATTTGATTTTTCCAGTATGTCCATGGTAGTTTTTATTGAAAACATTACTGTACCTGGGTTCCGTCTTGGCCACATTTCATGCCAGCATCAAGGATTTTTGTCCCTTTGGTGACAGCAATTCTAATTGGAGTGAGATGCTGTCTCATAGTGGTTCTGATTTGCATTTCCCTGCTTCCTTGTAAGGCTGAACATGGCATCCTACTTGGCCATTTGAACATCTTCTTTTAAGAAGTGTCTATTTAGTTTTTTATCCCCTTCATATCTGGATAATGTATTTATCTGGTATTTAACTTTTTGAGATACTTATATATTCTGCTTATTAATCCCACATTGTCCTACAAATTCCTTATTCTGTGCTATTGAATTAAGATACACTAGTAGTTTATTGAGCGTATTAGTGTATGTGCTCAACATGGAGATTAGCCATTAGTTTCCTTTTCTTCTTGGCTTGTCATCTGGTTTTGCTATCAGATTTACACTGCATTTACAGAATAAATTTTGGAGACTTCCCCAAATGACTGTTGTGACTGACTAATGCTGGTATTTGGGCCCAGTAATCATAGTCCCAGGGCTATGTGTTTAGTAGAAAAGCACTCTTTGCCGTGAACTGACTACTTGCAGAGCTGGGGGTTTAGGTCACTAAGAAGGATTTGTTTGGAATATCTGGTTCAAAAAGTAACCTTTTCCAGCTATGGATGTTCTCAAAAGGTGGAAGCTGGCACTTTGTTCCAGCAACTGCAGTTTCAACAATGTTAGCTTAGAAGGGATGTCCTCCAGTTCCCATTGAGGAAAGTGTGGATGAGACACAAGCTGCTGGCTGTGGCAGGTGCAGTTCCTAAGGTTGAAGCGTAGGGAGCTGCCCTTTGCCCTGTGGTTCACACACTGCCTCAAGGCTACAGGCAGTAGCAGGGACCAGCTGCTGGCCCTAGAGGCAATATCTATCATTGCAGCTGAGGTTTTGAAGAGGATGCCCAATTGGAGTGCATTTTTTGCAGTAGAACAGTCTCTATTCAATTAGCCACTTTTTTAAACTGATGTGTGTGTGGTCCATAGCTAGTGGTCAGCTACCTTGAAGGCAGTTGTTGGCATTTTCTTCCTTAGTTTTTTCTGGTAGTTTGAAATGCTTTCCTTACCCACGGCTGGGGAGCAGGAATTGAAGTAGAGTTTTTGGGTTTTTGGGGGAGGGGAATTTATTGTTGTTGTTGTTGGTTTCCTTTATTATTTTTTGTTCTGTTGGAGTTCTGGTCAATTCCTTGGTTGTGTAGAGTTTTCCCTCAGTGATTCCCTTCAAAATCCAGCTTTTCCATTGTGATCTTGTTATTATTTGTGATAAGGTACTGCACAGAGTATCTTTGTTCAGCCTTCTTGCCTGGGAAACTTCTGGAACGTTGGCCTTAGTATTAATCTTGCAAAAAAAAAATCTCACTGTTTTCCCATGAGGCATGTTAAGGTGATCTGGGACACAGGGTACTTCAAAATAAATCACCAACTGTAAATCTTCTGACCATAACACCAAGGTAGGCTAACTGCCACCAAGCAACGCAGGCCCTACTCAGTCTTTTTGTTTTGTTTTGTTTTGTTTTGTTTTGTTGTTGTTTTGTAGATATCCTATGTGGGAGCACATTGAGGCTTTTTTTAAAGTAAACACATAAACAAACATGGCCCAGCCTTGTATCCAGTACTCACATAAAACTCAAAACTCACTTGCCTCAGCCTCTCAATTGCTGGGATTATAGGCACAAACCACTGCTCAAGGCTACTACACTGTTTGTTGTATACCTACATGTTGATTCCCTTTGCATGCCCCTGCTGTTTCTTCCTTCACTTCTCTCAGTTCAGAACAGGGAAGGCAGAGAAAGTCAGTCTGTTCGCCTTGGTTTTGTCTTTTCCTGTGACAGTCCTGGTCACCAAGCATAAGCTCTCCCATTGACTCTCTGTTTACCAATGTTTTTTCCACTCTAATGGAGATCTCTGGCATGGTTGGTGACCTACGACCCCCAGGTGCGCCTCAGAAAATGATTTGTGTCTTTCTGGGTGGTTCTGAGTAATCCACTTATACCCCTTGATACACACCATGTGCGGGTATATTCAGCAATGAAACTTTTATTATTTTCATTACAATTGCAGTAAACTCTTACAGAGCACTGTCTTTCCTCAAGGCACTGTAGAAGCTACCTTGACACCTAAGCCTCCATACACACCACAGAAAGTTCTAGTAGTATCATTTGATTTTAGAGGCAAAGCAAAACTGAGACCAACAGGAGTTAAGTATCTTTCCTACTGTCTTACTCCTAAGTAGTGCACGTTGATCTAGAAATTTGGTTCCACAGCCCTTGTTCATACTTTTAGTCCCTATGCACAGCACCCTCCTGCACACAACCATACCCACCACCACCACCATCACCACCACTGCCACCACCACCGCCACCACCACCACCACCACCACCACCACCACCACAGCCACCACCATGTTTCTTTGTGGCAAGGTGGATATACAAGCTCTAGAATGCTTTCTCTGTCCCCTCTCACTACATCAGCATGTGGGGTACGGCACAGTTGCTCATGCTGTCAGACAAGCTTCCAAATGATTTAGATCTACAGTCTTGTTTAGAGAAACTAGCTTTAATTGAAAGCTCCTGAGGTTGCCAAAGTGTGAGGTGCAACTGAGGAAACCGTGACAGAGAGGATTTTTTCTAAATCCACCCTCTTTCTTCTTTCCTGTTTTACCAGAGGCCAGCATGATATAGAATTATCGTTAATTCCAAAGGACTTTCTGGGTTGCTGTAGTTCTTGCTATTATTCACTTTTACTCTGGAAAATAATCTGCCACTTCCTGCATTCTTGCCCTTTTTTTTTTTTTTTTTTTTTTACTCCATATAGTTTATTTTCTTCCTTGGTATCTAGCTAGAAACTGCAGTCTTTCTTGTTGAAATGTGTCTGTGTGTGTGTGTGTGTGTGTGTGTGTGTGTGTGTGTGTGTGTGTGTGTGTGTGTGTGCGTGTGCATGTGTGTGTGCGTGTGTGCGTGTGTGCGTGTGTGTGTGTGTAAAATGCTTTAAAAAGCATTTTCTATTTTATAGAATTTAGTATAGGTATGTATTTTACAGAATAGGTTTTTAAATAGTTACCCCCATCTCTTCTCTCTTCTCTTTCTCCAGTATCTTATTTTCTATAGCCCACAGAGTGTAGTTGGTGCTCTCTGTGTGTACATGAACATGGCAGCATCCACGAGAGTGTGGGGGATCTCTCTGTTGGCTACATCTTAAAAAGAAGAAGGAACATTTTATTCCTGAAACTGCCTATTGCTAATACTTCCTCAGTAGGGAGTGGGACCTGGTGACAATAGGCCCCATCTATCCTGAGACTTCAGCTCACTTGATCTTGTGAGTATCTTGTGTAGGTAACCACAGGTTCTATGAGTTCATGACACTGAAAAACCTTGTTACATCCAGAGATAACATTTTACAGCCTCCAACTTCTGACTCAAAGATTCTTTCAGCATCTTTTGTGATTTCTCTCAGCCTGGGTGGTGTTGGAGGAAATATAGATCCTCCATTTGAGGCTGAACACTGAGTCATCTCTTAGTCTCAGTAATTTTGCCAGTCATCCATCTCTCCATGGACTTCTGCCCACTGACTAAAGGAGCTTCTCTGACCAAGATTGAGAGCAGCCCAATTGTACCATATATACATAAATATATGGAAGGCAATTTCACACCAAAGCCATTTAGCAAAATAAGAATATCAGATTTGGCCTTTACTCTCTCCAGCTGTGGAGTTTTGAATAGGATTGAAGTATCATACGCGAAAGTCCCTCCTGTGTAGTGGGCCTTACAAACAACCAGAAAGCAGTTAGCTACCCCATAACAGTTGTGTCACTATTGTACCAGGAAGTACAGCTTTCCAGAGGTTGGTACTACAGCAGGACATTCCAACGTTGGATAAGAGCATTGATGGCTTTTCTCACCCAGCATCTTGCATAACACATCTGCACTATGGAAATTAGCTAGCTGGGCAGAAGTTTAGAGTTGGTTTGAGAATAACTTCTTTATGTTAAATAGACAAAGTTATATTGTCTTAAGCAGTAGGGTCTTGTCATGTAGTTATGATGGGTGAGGAAGGATGAGGGCAATAAACTGTATTGTGGAGCCTCTGACCAATAAGTTGTAAGGCAGTATCTGATATCTTGTACTAAGGCTTTTATTTAATAATCCATGTCTTCTCAAACAATATTGTTTACATGGAGGGTAATTCCACTTGAACTTTTATTTTATTGTGTGTCTGGCCGGGGGAGGGACTATAAGTTAGTCCAGCCATTTGGGGAATCAGTCTGGAGGCTTCTCCAGAAACTAAAAATAGAACTGCATGTGTCCTATCTATTTTATTTCGGGGCATGTATCCTGGTATGGTGATACATAGCATGGGTGTCCATGTTCATGGCTTCCCTGTAAAATGGAATTAACCTAAGTACCCATCAATATAGAAATTGATAAGAAAAAAAGTGGTATTCTTATACAATGGAATATTGCTCAGTTATAAGAAAACAATAGAACTGGATGGAACCGTAAAACAATTATACTGACCAGGGTAGCTCAGGCCTAGAATTACAAATACTGTACCATCTCTGTCTTATGAAGTTGTAGTTACTAATCATTTGTTTTGTGAAGAAACAGTTCTACTGTAGTATGGGAGAAGACATGTTAAGGAATGGATAATCCTAGATTATAGGTAAATAATGTGAAATACTAGACATGGAAAGGCTTAAGCAGGGAGGGGTGTCGGAGTACAAGGATAATCAGAGGGCAAAAGGAGGGGGTACGGCATGCTATATAGAAGCCTACTATCTTATATTATGGCTTTTAAAAATGTGTAGAGATAGTAAGGCGAATGTGAAATGAAAGAAGATGATAGGAAGTATCGAGAGTGAAAAGATTAAGTAGGCATGAGAGGTATGAGATGGGAGAGAAGAATGAGGATGAGTGGGTTGACTAAAACTAAGAACTATGAAAAGCTTTATAGAAACCTATTAATTAATAAGCTACTAATTAATAGTTCTATTATCAAAATAGAATTCTGCAAACACATATATATGCATACATATGTGTAAGTGCGTGTATGTTTTTAAAGAGAAGCTTAGATTAATTTAGGACTGATTAGCCTAGGCTATTAATGTTGACACAATATCATTAGTATGGAGGGACGCATGAAGGATTTATGGAATCCATTATTTCTATAGTCTAATTAATGCAGAGTGGGTTCAGGAAAATAAAATCTTCTTTTATGTAGTCATCAGATAGTAAGTGTTCTAGAAATAGAGAGTCAAAATATAGAAAACAAATGTAGGCAGAATTTTTACCCGTATACCAAGGAAAACTTTTAACAAGGGAGTAAAACATGTTGTTTAATTCTGGCCTTTCCACGCCTTTTAAGGACTCAGGTTCCTTTACCAAGTACATTGAGACTCAGAGTCTATTATAATGAGAAGTCACATGTTATGATGAGAAAATAACCCCAAAGTAAGATCATTTCAGAGAAGCAATAAACTTGATTACCCTTCCACTTTCCTCTCAATCAGGCAATTTCCTGTGCTCTAAACCTGGGGTCATAACAATGTCACTTGCATTGTTAGTAGTAATGAGTTCATAGATATGTAATAATCAGAGTTGTGCTAGCTTCCCAGATATTAGCTGTTAGAAGTAGTATTACGTTTTCAGTTCCAATGTATAATTTCTGACCTAAGACAGTTTTTTTAAATGGTGTGTGAATTGTATATTAAGTATGAATAGCTTAAGAGACTAACATAGCATGTTTTTATCTGTAAAGTTAGCTGCTGTGTCCTGTTCCCATTAAGATATAATGAGATACTCAGATGCCATTATGGTAACAGTTTATATTTGAGAAATCCAAGTTAGACTCCTGCTTTGGGCACATAGGTATCAAAGTGTGTCTAGAGCTCACAACTCAGACCTTCAGCCAAAGAAGAGTAAAAGAGAAGAGCCTGTGATGGCATCCTGGGAGAGAAGGGACGTTAGCTGTACTGTGATGTTCTACTTCAGATGAAGAGAGTCATCACAGTAAAGCTGAGACAGGGAACACATCTGGAGAGAGCTCCTTCATCCCCAGTAGACATCCTGTAAGGTATGTCTCCAGACTCCTGTGAAGGAGCTTTACTGTGCTGAGGTCTTACATGATCACAAAGCCATCTCCTCCTCATTCAGTTAGAATTAGCTTCACCCTCTCCCCTCACACGATAAATCAAGACCAGGCTCTTTGCTCTGTTTGGAAAAAGGTTGGACCTCAGTCCCAGCTCTGTACAAGACCATCTGCACCACATTCAGGCCATCCAACTGCAATAGGCTCTGCCCTGGCTGCCAGACTAATTATGGAAATGTTTCAGAGTATAACTGATGGAGCTTAAAATCCACTTTCACCCCAGTTTTATTTTATTAGACTCTTATTGCCTTCTCTTTGGAACCAGAAGGCCTTATGTTCAAGGCAAAGTGGCACGTGCTTGGCCATTTAAAGATGACTGTTTCTCTGAGTGTCTTCTGCCACATGCTAGCCTTGAACAGTTTAGGAAGAAAATAAAAATCAGTGACCAAGCTGGTTAGTAAAATGGTGCAGGCTTGTTTATTCATAATGAATGTTACGGGAACAGGGCCAGAGTGAGGCAGGTAAGGCCCTTACCTCAGGCTCAAAATATAATGGCATTCTAAAAACTTCAGTAATTAAAACAAAATATTTAATAAAATAGTAATTAAAAATTTAGTGAAAAGTCTATGGTGACTATCATATAAATGTTATCATTTTTAAAATAAATTTTTACTGTAATGGACTCTCAAATAAAAAAAATATAACACAGTTATATAAGAGAGCCACAGAAACAAACATTTGTCAGTCCCAACCTGTGTATACCTCTGTGACTGTCTATATGATCAGACCGGCTTTTTTGCAGACATGAAGCTTTGATTAGGATTTTACACTTTTACTAACAATTGAATTTTTATGGACTTATCCAAGATAAAAACTACAACATTGTTAAAAAAAGAAAGAGAATTAGCCTTACATCCTTTTTCACTGCTTGTGTTCCTTTTTCCTGTATTCTAACCTTCCTCAAATAATGCTTTATAAATGTTGTATTATACCCACAGTTATAGTCGTTTCATATAAACATATATAATCTATAGGTTAGGATCTGCCTATGAGGGTTAACATGTAGATTTACTTTCTGAGTCTGAGTGATCTTGCTTAATATTTTACATTCTCAGCAGGGCCATTTTCCTGCAAGGTTCATGACTTCATTTTTCTTTGCAGATGAATAATATTTCATTTTTCAAATGTACTCCATTTGCCATATTCATTTTTCTGTTGATAGACAACTATATGTGTTCCATTTCCTTGCTGTAGGGAAAATAGCAGCAGTAAATATCAATGTGCAAATATCTCCATGGTAGGATATGGAGTCCTCTGCGTATGCTCCCAGGAATGGAATAGCTGTGCCATAGGACAGTTGTGTTTTCCATTTTTTTGAGGAACTTTCAATTCTATTCTCATAATGACTATATTAATTTTCACTCCCATCAAAAGTGAATTAATTTCTTTTCCATACCTCCTACCTCCTCTACAACTTTTGTTGCCATACTTGTAGTGGCAGCTCTCTAATGAGTGGAGATGATGTCTCAAAGTAGTTTTAATTTACATTTCCTTTAAGACTAGAGATGTTGAATCCTTAAAAATAGTTATTACACATTTGTGTTTCTCTTGAAGACTTCATTTCAATAGTCTATTTGTTTCCTCTCCTTCACATTTAATTAATGTACGTATTTGTAAATTATGGATCTTAGCCCCTACTGAAATATATATAGCTGGTAAAGTTTTTCTTCCATTAGTAGGCCCTAGGTTTGACCTACTGGTTTGTTTTTTGTTTTTTGTTTTTTGTTTTTGTTTTTGTTTTTGTTTTTTTTGTACACAAGCTTTTAAATTGCATGCAGTCCCGTCTGTTGCTACCTGGGCTAGTCCTATTGCTATTGGTATTCTATAGCCAATAGATAGCTCATTCTCCACAGTTATGGGGAGGGTGGGGACAGCCTCTGACATGAACTCTGGTGCCCCCAATTTGATCATTTCCCCTTGGTGGGGAGGCCCAGCAGCACACAGGGGAAGGGAAAGTAGGTTATCCAGATGAGACCTGATAGGCTGTAGTCATATGGTGGAGGAGGCCGTCCCTTCTATCAGAGGTCTAGGGGAGAGGGATAGGGTGAAAGAGTGGGAGAAAGACAGGAAGATACAAATGAGGCAATAACAATCAGGATGTAATCTGAATAAATTATAATAAAAAATAAAGTTAAAAAACAGAATGTTCTTACCTAGCCCATAACTTGAAGCATATTCCTATATTTTCTTCTAGTAGTTTCAGCATTTCAAATTTTGAATTAAGGTCTTTGGTACATTTTGAATTGGTTTTGTTCAAGGGAAACAATATGTCTCAATTTAAATCTTCTGTGGTTGAATGTACCGGTTTGCCAGCATTATTTATTGAGATGATTATCCTTAGAATGATACAGTAAGGAATCCAGCTGGTCCAGCAAAGTGGTGGTAGTGGGTTCTTTTCTAAATCTCATGACCTCACATGCACCTGAAAGCAAATTAGATTTCTAGTACCAGATATAAGCTTAGATTTTTCAAAACCTACTCTATTTAGGATTCTTACACACTTCTAACCCACCAACCAGAGGAAGGGAAAAAGGAATATTATTAGGAAAAAGGGGTCAAGGACATGTTTAGATGTAGTTCCTTGTGCTAGTTCCACTCTGAATTGTCAGGATACCAGCAGTCCAGTCGAATAGCCAATACCAAACAGCAACACAAATCTATAGCAGTGACACGATCCGGCGGAAACCGCAAGGCTCTGCCTAATGGGTCTGACTCAGTGGAAGTAGTCCGAATCATACAGAGTACCATGGAAAATTCTCTGGAATGTTGCTCTCTGTGAAGCCAAGACCAGTAAAGACAAGAGAAGGCCAGCAAAGTGTTCCAGAGCGTAGCAACACACACAAAAAAAAAAAACCTCATTCTACTGCCCCTGGGTCCTTTAATACTCCTTTCATTATATGCCCTCTCCCATGTCTGTTCCCAGCAAAATACCACATTCCCTCTCAGAAGACATCTTGCAGAAAAGCATTCAAGGCCTCTCACAAGACCACTTTCAGCAAAACACCACTGACACAACTGTGTCTTCAAAGAAACCAGAAATTTCCACTTCAACCAGGCATGATTTCCTTCTTACTTATTGGACATTAAGGCCAATTTGAAAGCTATTGGTTGCCACCGACATGTGAATTCCACTTTTCTTACTTTTCTGTTTATCTTGCCATGTGATTCATAGGTATTGCAGCTGCGTAGAACTATTTAAATGCTTTGCTTCCTTGGAAGCTTCATAGGCATAAACAAGAAGACAAATAATTGCACTATCAATGTACATGTTAATGTGCATGGGGGAAATTTTGTGGGCTCCACTCATAGACAAAGAGCTACAGGTAAATATTAACAGCTGGGAAGAGGAGCATTAGTTTCTCCCAGGGAATGAGCCACCCACTGGGTGTCCTAGGCAGACTTGTTAGTCTTCAAACCATATACACATAAACAACAAGAACAGACTTAATATATAAGTATGACAAATATGCATATATACACATTATATACCTGCAACTTGATACACATATTTGCATGCACACATATGCATATAATTAAAGAAAATGAGATTTTCACAGGGAATGCGAGGGAGAACGTTGGGAAGGTTCAAGTAGAGTTGCTGGGAAGTGTTGGAGGGAGGAAAGAAAGCGGAAACTATCTAATGGTAAAATTGTTAAAAAATATTAACAAATAAATAAAAATAAGATATTTGGATTGTGGTGCTCTACATGTGGAGGCAATATGTCTCTCAGAAGACATGGGTTATTAAATGAAAATCCAAGTGCCAGGTTGGAGATTCTGCCATATGAAATAGTTATCTCAGAGGCCTCTGAGGCTCTCAAAGTAACAAGTTAATGTCCTTGCTTTTGACTGTCTACGGTAGGCAGATGGTAAGACCCTATTATGAAGACAAGCTACATTTGGGTGGTAGGGCATAGAGAAAGTCAGCTAGAAGTGACTTGGAAATGCTAACTTTCGTGGTGTCTGAAGACCTTGCCAGCAATATTTCACCTGTGCCAGATAAGATGTGTGACTTATGCAACAACTCTTATGGCACTAAATGCTTTCTGATTGGATTTAAGGCTTGGTCCACAGTAGGATATTCATGCCTGGTACTGTAAACATGGTCAAAAGCCTATGGCTGAACAAGCAATAGGCCCTTAGGGAAGGATTAACTTGTTATTTTGCTTATTGCACCTGTTACCAAGCTGCCTTCTAAATATCTGGGTTTACTTCATAGATCAATGCTTCCCTCATGGTTAGGGAAACTTGTGTCAATGGGAAGCAAAATTAAAAAAAAAAAGCACTGAGAATAAGTTGACTATTGAGTGATCAGCCCCGAATGTGACATTTATATCAGATGCTGCTCACTCCTAAGGTACAGGAAACATGGTGAAAGAGCAATGGAAAGATTATAATATCTAGATGGTAGGAAGTAGGGCTATAAAGTTCCTTCTGTACATACAAGTTGAGGTAATTGATCTTAGTGGAGTACTAACATAAAGCTCATTAAGTTAGGAGTGATAAACATTGGTGGAGCGGTAAGAAGGGTGGCAAAAGATTGCTGAGAGTGCCTATGAAGCAGATAAATTACAAATATGTATGGAATTATGAAAGAATGAATGCAAAATATTCTTTTTTCCCATATGTCTGCCTTCATTGGAAACAGCAGGCAGACAAATGTAGCAATGGTAAAAAATTAATTTTCAAAAGCAGGGACTTTGTGAGCTTCTTGATGGGTACCCTTGGGGACTCCTACATAGATACCGACCCAGAGCAGGAGGAACAGGACTGCAAAGTCCATGAAGGGTGAGGCCACCAAGGAGTTGAGGAGCTCTTTGTAGATATTGCATATGTACTTGGTGGAGGTGACCTCATTAATGAAGAACCAGGTGGTAAAGATCATGCCAATGGCTAGAAGCATCACAATCAGGTGTGGGAATACAGGAGGGTTCACCAGGCTAGTAAACCTACTCATGGCCTCAAGCTCCATTTTGTCACGCACAGGATTGCAAAATATTCTTTAAAAATAAAGAGATATTCTTTGTTGGAATTCACTGGATTTTTTTACTCCCTTGTTAAAAATTTGGTGGCCATTGCTTGGTCAACTTTATTTATAGGTCCTCAATTCTGCTTCACTGATTTTTGTTTTTATGTCAATACCATGTTGTCTTTATTATTATATTTCTATAGCAGAATAACAGGTTGGTTATTATAACACAGCTAGCTGCCTTCTTACTCCTTAGAATTGCTTTGGCTATTTGTAGTTCCTTATTCATTTGGGGATTTTTTTTCTAGATCTGTGAAGTATCACATGGGCATTTCGCATAAATATTTCATTAAATCTGTAGATTAGTTTGAGTAGTAGAGTAACTTTTAAAGTATCAATTTTGCAAATCCATGAGATTAGAAGTCCTTTCTGTCACTCAGTATCTACTTTGATTTGCTCTTTCAACACTTGGAGATGTTCACTGTAGAAATATTTTAGTTTTATGGTAAGTGTATTCCGAAGCACTTAATTTGTGGGGAAAGCTTTTTCTTCCCTGAGAAAACATTGTTGATATCTCTGAAAGATACTTTTTTTGTATTGATTTTATTGGCTTTATTGTCTGCAACTTTACTGTATTTATTAGATCTAAGCATTCTCTAGTCAATTCTACAGGGCCTTTTAAGTACAGAATTGTGTCATCTACAAAGGGACAATTTGATTATTTTTTCTATTTTTATCCCTTTAATGTCTTTCTCTCATCTTATTGTCATACTAAAGATTTGTAGCACTTTATCAAATAAGATAGGGGAGTGTAGTCATTTTCATCTTTTGATTGGAATGCTTTCAGTTTTTTTTCCATTCAATATGATATTGGCAATGTGTTTGTTGTATGGAGCCTTTGTTATTTTGAGATATGATTTATTCCTATTGTCATCAGGGCTTTTATTGTAAAGTTGAACTTTGCCAAATTTCTTTTTGGCATCAGTAGAGATGCTTATGTGGTATCCAACCTTAAATTTATTGATTTGCATATTTTGAACTAAACTTGCATTTCTAGGATGGAGCCCACTCAGTCATGATATATGAAATATTAAATTTAATCTTGTATTTACTTTGCAACTGTTTGGGTGAATTTTTTGTTTGCATTTATGTTGGGCAAAGAAATTGTCTGCAGTTTTCTATTTTCTTGTGTCTTTTTCTTTTTCTATTAAATGAACAATTGCTGAGAGAAGTAATTTCTAGAGTTAAATATAAATGCAATCAGTCAGATACTCCTGGTTATCACCAACAAAATTCTAAGAGGAAAGTTTATAGTGATGAACTTTCACATTATAAAGAAATTCTGAGAAACACCAAATAAACAACTCAATCATGTGCCTCAGTTCTCTCAAAGACAACAAGCAGCTAATTGCAAACTCAGAAGATGCAATGATATACAAAATCAACCTAAGTGTTGGTTCTTTGAGCAAGTTAGTAAGAGTGACCGACTCCTAGTCAATATAACAAAAAGAAACAGAAGACTCAATTTAATAAAATTAGAAATAATAAGGATGTTGCTATGATGTGCTTCAGTGACATACAGAACATTATTAAAAAATATTTTAAAAGTGCATACTCTAAACAGTTGAGAGCCTAGAAGTATGTAAGGTCCTAAATGTATATAACCCAAGAGAATCAAAACCAGAACATAAAAGTAACTTGGATCTATCACAGGCAATGAGTTTAAAGCTGTCAATAGTATCTCTTAAAAAAAAAAAAAAAAAAAAAAGAACAGGGTGGTATGAGTTCACAGATAAACTCTATTGTATCTTTGAGGAAGATTTAATACCATTTCCATTTTTTAAAACTTGTTCACAAAATAGAGTCGGAAAAAACACTATGAACAATTTTATTTGAAGAGAGGTTCCAGTAGTTAACAGCCCATTATCTTGTCTCTCACCCTAATCCTTGCCCTAGTTCCAAGAAAACTCGGTTTATTGAAAAAAAAATGCAGCCACATATGTAGAAGATGTGCACCTTGTTATTCATGTGGATCCCCTAACAATTGGAGTCGGTTCTTTCTTACTCTGTTGCCTGCCTTTGGATCCCTTTCCCATAGCTGGGCTGTCTTGTCTGGCCTCAGTGGGAGAGGCTGCCTTGATGTGCCTGGGCAGGTTGATACCTATGGGGGCCTCCTTTCTGAGGAGAAGGGGAGGGGGGAGGGAAGGTTGAGACTAGGAGGAGAAGAGGGAGGAGATTGCAGTCAGGCTGTAAAGTGATTAAACAATTAATGAAAAAATAGATAGCCATTCAGGCTATGATTTACCTGCTTAATTTTTATTTTCAAGATTACATGATTACCTAGTTAGGGCTGTCTATTTAAGTAATGCTTCCAAGGAAAAATGCTTTGTTAATTTTATCATAATATCAAATTATGAGTAGATGAACACTTGGGATTACTGATTTATGAATTGGGCTTAGCACATGCTCTACCACATTTGCTCACATTATACATGTTGCACAAGGTTGTGATGAGGAAGATTCAATGGAATAAGCTTAATGGTGCTTATTTACTGCATGTCCCCAACAGTACTACTAAGGAGGTGCCTCTGTTATTAACCAAAGTGAGAAACAATGAAGCCGAGGAAGCACCCATGTAACGTCCCTGGGAAAGATCAGTGATAGAGAAGATCTCAAACTCTGGTGGCTGACTCAACAGCTTTTTAACTTTTGCATCTTCACTAGCACCATACTGTTTAGATGTGGTGGGAAATGAGAGCCATGGTGCTGAGGAAGAGAAAGAAAAGAGAGCTGGTGCTGGAGAAGAGCATTTTTATGGGCTCCTTGTTCTGGCTCTCAGTTGAGGTGGTTCCCTGGATTTCTGTTCTTCGGTTCTATGACATCTTTTGGTATCCTTCTAGAGACAATCATCAATAAGGTGAACTCACAGAAATGTATTACTGCTGATCCCAAAATATCTTTGGTTTATAAATTCTAATATTGCTTCCTTTTCTCCAAATTATTACCAGATATTACCCAAGTGTTACATAAACTCAACCATTATTACATATCAGAAACAACATATAATTTCCTCTATGGACTATTATAAATTTATTATTACTTAAAATATGAATCACATATACATGTATATTGTTTTTTAAATATGGAATTGCATGTATATATAGTGTGTTTTTCAACTGAATTTAAATTATGGTATACTGTATTTCTGTTTATATTTGGAATCTAAGTGATTTGTGGCTAACTGTGAAATAATAAATGCTTAAAAATGAACAAACCTTATCTAATAACTTTTCTGTATATTTTTAAATATATGTTTAACTTTTAAAACATATACATACATATTTACAAATGTGTATGCAAATATACATGCATAAAATATTTCACTTCTAAATATATGTGTATATGTACATATGTGTATATATACATATGTGTACATATTTATGCTTCATAGAGTATGTGCACATGAGGCATCAGCTCCCTTGGAACTGGAGTAGTAAAGGAGTGTTAACACTTATGATGGGTTTAGAGACTTGAACTCAGGATCCCTGCAAAAGCAGTGCACATTTTTAACCACTGAGATATATTTCCAGACAGCCTTTTTTTTTTAACCAAAAATAAAACCAAATGCCATCTTCAACATTTTTAATGTAGTTCTATATATTTCCAAACATAAAGTGCATTTACTTTCTGTGCTTTTAACCTTGGAACAAACAAATCTGAATTATACAAACCTATAATTTTTCAGTGAGCTGCCAATGACAAGAACCCACAAATGTGAGCTAAGTGTTTCTTTCATGCAAAAACTCTATTCAAATTATGACTCAAGATGGAAATCTAAGATGGTGGCTCCTAGGTTGCACTATTTCTAAGTAGCAGTCTTTAGTTACTCCAGAACAAATGAAAGGCTGGACTGCAAACTCTAAAATATCAGAGCCTATGTTTCCCAGGTGAGAAGAGAGCCCATGGGTGCCAGGAGAGAACAGTTTCAGCTTTTGGCCCCCAAGCTATTCCTGCTATCCTACAGAAAGCTCCTGGATTTCTAGGGCACAAAGTTCCAGCCTCTGGCTACCCAACTCCCAAGAAGCAGGGAAACAGTCACAGCATCTGGTCAACAGCTTTACCTATCCCCCAGTGGAGACTGCTTAGAGTTCAGGGGCATACAGGATCTTACTTCAAAATGGTGGCACCCATTGTGCATGCTGCTTGAACTTGGAGACCTCTGAGTGAGTGAATGGCAAGACTGAAGACTGTGAATGTTTACACATGAGAGGAGGGCTCCTAGGTTCCTGGAGAGACTGGATACACCCCCAATCCAGTGGGTCTAACTTCGACACAACCACCTGAGGAGAAAGGTTGGCTATTCCTGAAGATCTAACAGTCTGTCCACAAGCATCCACATCATCCTGAGAAAGGCTGTTTCAGGAACATCTAACCTACTGTCTAGGATGCTTCCAGCACCCTCTAGAATTCCAGAAAGCACCAAAAACAATGAACAAATGCCAGAGGCATCCCAATGACTAAAGGCTAGTATAAGAACACAATAAACAAAAGCTAGGGCAATATGGCACCTCCAGAACTCAGTTATCCCGTGGCATGTAACCTTGGATACCCTAAACCAAATGAAACACAATAAAATGACCTTAAAATTATGGTTTTGAAGATTAGGAAGGCTTTTAAAGAGGAAACAAGTAAACCCCTTAATGAAATATAAGAAAAGATAATCAGATAGAGACCCTTAAAGAGGAAATGAATAAATCACTTGAAAAAATGCAGAAAAATACAAACAAGCATGTGAAGAAAATTAATAAATCAGTTCAAGACCTGAAAATGGAAATAGAAATGATAAAGAAAATACAAACTAGGCAAATCTTAGAGATGGAAAACATAGGAAAGAAAATAGGAATTGTAGAGGTAAACATCACCAACAGAATATAAGAGATGAAGAAAAGAATCTCAGCTGTAGAAGATACAATCAAAGAAATGGATATATCTGTCAAAGAAAATATTAAATATAAAAAATTATTGACATAAAACACCCAAGAAATCAAGGATACTATGAGAAGATGAAATCTAATAATAATAGGAATAGAAGAAAGAGAAGATTCCCATCTTCAAGGCGAGAAAATATTTCAACAAAATCTTAGAAGAAAACCTCTCCAACCTAAAGAAAGAGATGCCTATAAATATACAAAAGGCCTACAGAACAGCAAATAGATTGGACCAGAAGAGAAAATTATCCCTCCACATAATAATCAAAACACTAAATGTACAGAACAAAGGAAGAATATTAAAAGCTGCAAAGGAAAAAGGGCCAAGTCACATATAACGGCAAACCTGTCATAATTGTACCTTACTTCTCAACAGAGAATATGAAACCCAGAAGGACATGGGCAGATGTCACACAGACACTAAGACACCACAGATATCAGCCCAGTGTACTATACCCAGCAAAACTTTCAATCATCATTGGTGGAGAAAACAAGGTATCTCAAGACAAAATGACATTTAAATACTATGTACAAACCCAGGCCTATAGAATTTACTAGAATGAAAGCTCTAACCAAAGAAAGTAACTACACCCAAGAAAACAGGGAATAAAAAAACTCTACTGTAGCACAACCAAAAGAAGAAAAATAGAAAAGCAAAATATAACCACAAACATCAAAATCAGAGGAATCAACAATCCTTGGTGATTAATATCTCTCAAAATCAATGGACTTAAAAGTCAACTGGATAACAGAATGGATGCATGAACAGGACCCATCATTCTGCTACAAAGAAGAAACACACCTTGACAACAAAGATAAACATTAACTCAGAGTGAAAGGCTGAAAAAATATTTTACAAACAAGTGGACAAATGAAGGAAACTGAAATAGCTATTCTAATATCTAATAAAATATACTTTCAGCCAAAATTAATTAAAAGCTATGAGAAAAGATGCAAAAATATTAATAAAGGAAAAGTCCACTAAGATAACATTTCAAATCTGAACATCTACACCTCATACAATGGAAAAAACACAGCATCTTCAACAAATGGTGCTTTTCTAGCTGGATGTCTGAATGTAGCAGAATACAAATAGATGCACATTCATCACTCTGCAGAAAACTCAAGTCCAATTGGACCAAAGATCTTAATGTAAATTCAAATCCACACAACCTAATAGAAGAAAAAAAAATAAGGAATAGCCTTGAATTCATTGGCATGGGAGACAACTTCCTGAATAGAACACCAACAGCTCAGGATCTAGGATCAACAACTAATAAATAGAACCTCATGAAACTGAAATGCTGTAAGGCAAGGGACACTGTCAATAGAACAAAAGGCAGCCTACAGATTGGGAAAATATCTTCACCAACCCTCCATTTGACAAAGGGCTAATATCCAAAATATATAAAGAATTTAATAAACTAAGCGCCAACAAGCCAAATAATCCAATTTAAAAATTGGGTACAGAGTTAAACATTATGCTCAACAGAGGAATCTCCAAGAAGCACTTAAAAAATTGCTCATGCCCTTAGTCATCAGGTAAATGGAAATCAAAATGACTCTGAGATTCCATCTTGCACCAATCAGAATGGCTAAGATCAAAACTCAAGTGACAGCACATGCTGGGGAGGATATGGAGAAAGAAAATACTGTCCTATAGCTTGTGGAAGTGCAAACTTGTACAGCTACTTTGGAAATCAATCTGGAGCTTTCTCAGAAAATTTGAAATAGTGCTCCCTCAAAACCCAGTTATACTACTTCTGAGCATATACCCAAAAGTTATTCCACCATCCAGCAAGAACATTTGCTAAACTATATTCATAACCAGAAACTAAAAATAACATAATTGTCCCTCACCCAATGAATGGATAAAGAAATATAGTACATTTACACAATAGAATATGACTCAGCAATTAAAAACAAGAAAAGCAGCACATATGCAGGAAAATGTATAGTACTAGAAAGGATCATCCTGAGAGAGGGAACCCAGACCCAGAAGGACACACCTGGTATGTACTCACTTATTAGATGTTAGCTATATTACAGGATTGCCATACTACCAGAAGGGTCTATGGATGGGCCTCCTTGAATCTCACTCAGATGGTGAATTAGAAGAGGCAGTAGAAAAGGAACTAGAGAGTGAATTGGCTATGAGAAGGGGTGGGGAAGGTTTTGGACACTGCTGGATAAGGTTGAAGTCTGACTTCTCTGAATAGCCTTACCCTGCTGGCTCTTTCCCTTTCTTAGTGGGGTTCTCACTCCACCTGATCTAGTAACCCCAGATTTTGTTAAGGGTGTCATATATGCCTAAAAGAATAATATATGCTCTGCCTTTTCTTGATAAGGAACTTTAACAAGCACAGGGAATTCTTGGAAGTACCCCACCCCCATGGTGAGTCCATAGCCTGTAGAAAATGACCTTTAATATTACGTAGAAGTCGTCCCCTCACACAGAATAACTAAGTACTGTTTTCTCTTTCTTGTGATAAGGTCCCTTGTCATTGACTGTAAATGAGCCAGTATACCACTCTATGTAGATTAAGTATCCTGATCCCTTTGGCCCAAGCAAATCTGAAACATTCACCATCAAAACCCTTCCCCACAGCCCAAGGTTTATAAATAAAGGCTGGCTGGCTTACTATGGGTGGCACTTCTGGGCTCATGCTCTCTTGATCACCATTTTCCACATGACCATGTGAGGCTCCATTAATTCTAGGGGGAACCAGCAGTGGAGGCCCTTTGGTCAGGCAGCAATGGCAGAACTACCTTTGCAGCTGCTGGGCCTCCTCTACCACTGCTGGTAGCTCCCTGCTGACCACCGGTGAAGCATTGCCAGGCCTGCATCTCACAGGACCTGCCTGCCCGTAGATATCAGACAACTGCCTGCTTCTGGTGCTGTGCTTGGCACAGAGGCTCAAACAAGGAGCCTGGTGTCACCTGGGCTTCTGGAGCTCCCGAGCATCCACTGCCACCTGAGACCTGCTAAAAAGAGCTAAGCTCTGACACCCCATGGAAAACTCATTTTCCACCTCCTGTAAGAGATTCCAGGAATCTGACCTAGCACCCTGAGCCTTAAGCCTCACCCTAAAGCACCCTAGAAGCCCCTGAGTAAAAAATGTTCTCATTCAGAGGCAAGCAATACCTGCATCAGCCTCCACATGTGGGACCCAGGACACATGCAAACCACTGAACAACAAAAGGGAATGAATGGGGTGTGTCTGAGGGGGGATCAGTGCCAAAACTGAGGAGGGGAGGTTTGAGGGCCTGGAGAGAAAAGGGAAACTGAAGGCAGGGTCTTCATTGAGAGAATCTAGAGACTTGCTACAGAGCAGGCTCCAGGGAAGATGTGGGAAAGTCTGTAGCTGAGCCTTCTAGCAGTGAGGGACATAGAGACTGATGAGGCCACCTTCTAACCAGGCAGGACCTATAGAGGTGGGAGGGGAAAACCAATCCACCTACAAAACCTCTGAACCAAAATTTACCCTGCCTACAAAAGGCGCAAAGATAAAGACTGAGGGAATGACCAACCAATGCCTAGTCCAACCTGAGATCCTACCCATATGAGTGAGCCAACCTCTGACAGCATTAATGACACTCTGCTATATTTACAGACAAGAGCCTAACTTAACCCTTCTCTGAGAGGCTCCACCCAACAACAAACAAATTATGAATCAATAATTCAAACTGCATCCTCCCACCCTCTCTGTTCACCGTCCACCATTAAATGAGCAGCGATGTTCTGCCATCTGCTCTTGCAGTCACATCCACCTTACCCTAGATAGAATCAGATGCTGAGACTCATAGCCAAACTTCAGGCAGAGCTAGAGCTTGGTAGTCCTGTGGAAGAACAGGAGGGAATGATAGAAGAACCCAGATGGGAGAAGAACATTGCAAGAAGACCAACAGAGTCAACTAACCTAGACCCATGGGGGCTTATAAAGACAGAAGCACCAACCAAAGAGCATGCATGAACTGGACCTAGGCCCCCTACACATATGTAACCAATGGGCAGTTTGATCTTCATGTGGGCCCTCTAGTAAGTTGAGCAGGTGCTATCTATGACATGAACTCTCTTGCCTGCTTTTGATCACTTCATCCTAACTGGGTTGCCTTGCCTGGCTTTGGAGGATGAGAAGGAACTCAGTCCTGATGTGACTTGATGTGCTGGGGTAGATTGGTGTGGAGATCTCCCCTTTTCTGAAGACAAGTGGAGGAGGGATAGGGCAAAGAGAGTAGGACAGAGGAACTGTGAGTAGAAGAAAGAGGAGGCTATGGTCCAGATATAAACTGAATATATAGAAATATACTGAAAACAAAAACAAGTTATGACTCAATAATTCAAATTTCACCATAGAAGATGTTATTTTTATACCCTACTGAGATCAATGTATCAAACCTAATCTATACAGATGAGGTTTTAAAAAACAAAAACAGAAAGAACAATTGGGTGCTTAATTTATTTCTATAACTGCAATATAACATGTTCAGAACTTATTTCGCATAACAGTATCTGAACTCTGGCTTTGCAGTTAGTTATATACAGGATAATACATACTTGAATTAGTAGTAAGGTCTTCAAATCCCTTTGCAATAACTATGCCCTTAAGATTATTCAAATGCGGCTTCTAAAACCTCCTCTCAGGCTCAGTGAACATCTTGTAATAGGGAACAAAAAATGAACTTACCAGCCAGACTATAGGGCAAAAGGTTGTGAAATGCTGACTTCAGGGGCATGACACAGCTGATGCAAATATAGTACCACAGAAGCAGGAACCGGTTGCTGCACTAGCCTGAGAGATTGGGCTTGTCAACAGCCAATTATTGATTAGAGTAGGCTCATAGGGCCCTAGCTAATCATACTGAACTACTGGTAACTGATAGATTAGAGTCAGGGCAAGGACAGTCATTGTCTTCTTATGTGTATCAAATGGTGGGCTACAAGGCTCTCAGGGATAGTTCCAAACCTCTGACCAACTGGACAGTCCTACATAAGTTCAGTGGACCTTGAATTAAAACAAAAAGTCATCGATGTGGGAAGTAATTTATAGACTTAATTTTCTCATTTCTTCATTGTCAATGACATTAACTATATCAAAAATAACTGAGAATTTAATCAATAAATGTATGAAATACTTATTGGCTGTTATAAATATGCAAAATTGTTGCTTTTAGCATGTGTTCACATTTTATTCTTAGAATCTCTCTCCCTGCCATTGATTTAACTAATTTTTATTTGGCACTATAAAAGTACAATTTACCCCTCCTAATATTTTTTTAGGTTAGCCAAAATATCCTGGATATTTTCACTGATTTAGTAATGAATGTTCAGTTCCAAAAATCAGAGTTTCAGTTTTTAGAGGGACACTTTACTTACTGGAAACTCTGATTTATCAAAATATCAACACACTTCTCCTTCTCTAGAGAAAATTTTAGGGTAGTAGCATAATTGCATGTCTCTGTCTCTGGTAATTCTTTTATTAGTGTGAGTTTTTCAGAGAGAGAGAGAGAGAGAGAGAGAGTGTGTGTGTGTGTGTGTGTGTGTGTGTATGTGTGCTTGTTAATATATGTGATATGTAGTGCTAGCATGTGTATGTTGGAGCACAAGCATGATGACACCAGAGGGCGATGCCCAGTGTTTCCTCTCTTGAGCTCTGTCTTGTTGCCTGAGCCACGGAACCAGAAGCTGGTCATTATGGATAGACTGACTGTCCAGTGATTTTCCAGTGTTCACCTGTATTAACCTGTCTCCATCCCCAAGTGCTGGGGTTGCAGAATCACAGCTCTTTATTCATGTGCTGGAGTATCAGATCCTCACACAGAGCACGTACTGCTTTCTACTGAATCATCTTCACAATAATCTTTTCTATTTTATTCTTTTTTTTTTTTTTTTGACAGTGACTTCTCTTTCCATATTGAACCTAACTGTCACCATTTTGGAAAGACATCAGAGAACTCCTCATTGCTAAGCAACAGGTATCTGTCATTCTGGTACTATTGTTTCTTTGCATTCATCTGATCTTCCCACTAGATTCTGAATCTCTAGGCCATTATAGCTTCATTTTGTCTTATCTTCAGAAGTTCACATCAATTCTAAGTGCATATTACAGTTATTTATTTATTTATTTATTACTTTTTACATGTTTTAGCTGCTCCATTCTTTTTTTATGATCACATTTTTTTATTAATTTATTCTTGTTACATCTCAATGGTTATCCCATTCCTTGTATCCTCCCAGTCTTCCATCCCTCCCATTTTCCCCTTACTCCCCTCCCCTATGACTGTGCCTGAGGGGGACTTCCTCCCCCTTTATATGCTCATAGGGTATCAAGTCTCTTCTTGGTAGCCTGCTATCCTTCCTCTGAGTACCACCAGGACTCCCCCTCCAGGGGACATGGACAAATATGAGGCACCAGAGTTTGTGTGAAAGTCATACCCCACTCTCCACTCAACTGTGGAGAATGTCCTGTTCATTGCCTAGATCTGGGTAGGGGTTTAAAGCTTACTGCCTGTATTGTCCTTGGCTGGTGCCATAGTTTGAGTGGGACCCCTGGACCCAAATCTGCCTATCATAATGTTCTTCTGGTAGGTTTCTAGAGCCCTCTGGATCCTTCTACTTTGCTATTCTCCCATTCTTCTCTCATATAGAGTCCCAATAGGATGTCTTCCACTCTGTCCCAGTTTCCTGGTAAGTGAAGGCTTTCATGGGACATGCCCCTTGGGCTAGTATGCAGATATAAGTGAGTATATACCATTTGACTCTTTCTGCTTCTGGGTTAACTCATTCATTATGATCATTTCTAGCTCAATCCATTTATCCACAAATTTCGGGAATTCCCTGTTTTTAATAGCTGAGTAGTATTTCTTAGTGTATATGTACCACAGTTTCTTTATCCATTCTTCTACGTAGGGACACTTAGGCTCTTTCCATGTTCTGGCTATTATGAATAAGGCTGCTATGAACATGGTTGAGCAAAGTTTCTTGTTGTGTGCTGGAGCATCTTCTGGGTATATTCCAAGGAGTCGGTCAGATAGCTGGGTCTTGGGGCAGCCCTATTCCCAGTTGTCTGAGATAGCACCAGATAGATTACAAAAGTGGCTGAACTAGTTTGCATTCCCACCAGCAATGAAGGAGAATTCCTCTCTCTCCACATCCTTGCCAGCATGTGGTGTCACTTGAATTTTTAATCTTAGCCATTCTGATGGATGTAAGATGGAATCTCAGAGTTGTTTTGATTTGCAATTCCCTGATTACTAAGGAGGTTGAGCATTTCTTTAAGTGTTTCTCAGCCATTTGATACTCCTCTGTTGAGAATTCTCTGTTTAGTTCCAAGCCCCATTTCTCAATTGGGTTATTCGGTTTGGTGGTGTTTAATTTCTTGAGTTCTTTATATATTTTGAATATTAGACCTTTGTCAGATGTAGGGCTGGTGAAGATCTTTTCCCAGTCTGTAGGCTGTTGCTTTGTTCTCTTGACAGTATCTCCTGCCTTACGGAAGCTTCTCAGCCTCATGAGGTCACATTTATTAATTGTTGACATTAAGGCCTGGGCCGTTGGTGTTCTGTTGAGGAAGTTGTCTCCTGTCCAATATGTTCCAGGCTCTTCCCCACTTTTTCCTCTAAGTGACTTAGTGTCTCTGGTTTTATGTTGAGGTCTTTAATCCACTTGGATTTGAGTTTTGTGCAAGGTGACAAATATGGGTCCAGTTTCATTTTTTTACACATAGACCTCCAGTTAGACCAGCACCATTTGTTGAAGATGCTATCCTTTTTCCATTGAATGGATTTGGCTTCTTTGTCAAAAATCAAGTGACCATATATGTGTGGATTCATATCTGGGTCTTCGATTCGATTCCACTGATCAACCAGCCTATTGCTGTGCCAGTACCATGCTGTTTTAATTACTACTGCTTTATAGTAGAGTTTGAGATCAGGTATGGAGTTTCCTCTGGAGGATCCTTTATTATAAAAGATTGTTTTAGCTATTCTGGGTTTTTTCTTTTTCCATATGAAGTTCAGAATTGAACTTTCAATGTCTTTTGAAAATTGTGTAGGTATTTTGATAGGGTTTGCATTGAATTTGTAGATTGCTTTTGGTAAGATAGCCATTTTTACTATGTTATTTTTCCGGATCCATGAGCAAGGAAAATCATTCCATCTTCTCATGTCATCTTCAATCTCTTTCTTCAGAGTTTTGAAATTTTTACAAACAAGTCCTTCACTTGCTTAGTTAGAGTAACTCCTAAATATTGTATATTGCTTGTGGCTAATGTGAAGGGTGTGCTTTTCCTAATTTCTTCCTCTGCAAGCTTGTGGTTTGTATATAGAAAAGCTACAGACTTTTTTGAGTTAATTTTGTATACAGCCAATTTGCTGAAGGTGTTTACCAACTGTAGGAGTTCTCTGGTGGAATTTTAAGGGTCACTTATGTACACTATCATATCATCTGCAAATAGAGATAATTTGACTTCCACCTTTCCCATTTGGGTACGCTTGATCTCCTTTTGTTGTCTTATTGCTCTGGCTAAAACTTTGAGTACTATATTGAAGAGATATGGAGAGAATGGGCTGCCTTGCCTTGTTCCCGATTTTAGAGGAATTTCCTTGAGTATCTCACCATTTACTTTTATTTTGGCTACTGGCTTGTTGTATATAGCTTTTATTATGTTGAGGAAAGTGCCTTGTATCCCTGATCTCTCTAAAACTTTAAACATGAATGGGTGTTGGATTTTATCAAATTCTTTCTCTGCATCTAAGGAGATGATCATGTGTTTTTTTCTCTTCAGTTTGTTTATATGGTGGATTACATTGATGGATTTCCGTATGTTAAATCATCCCTGTATGCCTGGAATGAAGCCTACTTGGTCATGATGAATGATATCTTTGATGTGTTCCTGTATTCGTTTTGCAAGTATTTTATTTAGTATTTTTGCATCGATGTTCATAAGAGAAATTGGGCTGAAATACTCTTTCTTTGTTGAATCTTTGTGAGGTTTAGGTATCAATGTGACTATGGCCTCATAGAATGAATTTGGTAATGTTCCATCCATTTCTATCTTTTGGAGTAGCTTGAAGAGTATCGGTATTAGCTCGCCCTTGAAGGTCTGGTAGAATTCTGCACTGAAACCAACTGGCCCTGGGCTTTTTTTGGTTGGGAGACCATCGATGATTGCTTCTATTTCTGTAGGGGAAATGGGACTATTTAGCTTGTTTATCTGTTCTTCACTCAACTTTGGCAAGTGAAATTGATCAAGAAAATAGTCCATTTCCTTTAGATTTTCAAATTTTGTGGCATATATGCCTTCAAAGTAGGATCTTATGGTTCTTTGCATTTCTTCAGTGTCTGTTGTTATGTCTCCCTTTTCATTTCTGATTTTGTTGATTTCAATACTGTCTCTCTGCCCTTTATTTAGTTTGGCTAATGGTTTGTCTACCTTGTTGATTTTCTCAAAGAACCAGCTCTTGGTTTTGTTGATTCTTTGGACTGTTTTCTTAGTTTCTAATTTGTTAATTTCAGCCCTGAGTTTGATTATTTCCAGATGTCTACTCCTTTGGGGTGTTTCTGCTTCTTTTTTTTTCTAGGGTTTCTAGTTGTGTGGTTACGATGCTCATGTGCGATGTTTCCGATTTCTTTTCAAAGGCACTTAGTGCTATGAATTTTCCTCTTAGCACTGCTTTCAATGTATCCCACCAATTTGAGTATGTTGTTCCTTCATTTTCATTGAATTTTAGAAACTCTTTGATTTCTTTCTTTATTTCTTCCCTGACCCAGGTGTCATTTAGCAAAGAGTTGTTTAGTTTCCATGTAGGTGGAGGCTTTTTTATTTCTGTTGTTGTTGAATTGCAGCCTAAGACAATGGTGATCTAATAGGATACAAGGTATTATTTCAATCCTCTTGTATCTGTTGAGGCTTACTTTGTGACCTATGATGTGATCAATTTTGGAGAAGGTACCATGGGGTTCAGAGAAGAAGATATATTCTTTCTTGTTTGTGTGAAAGGTTCTATAGATATCTTTTAGATCCATTTGATTCATGGCATTGATTAATGATGTTATTTCTCAGCTAGTTTCTGTTTCAATGACTTATCCTTCAGTGAGAGTGGGGTGTTGAAGTCTCCAACTATTATTGTGTGGTGATCGATATGTGGTTTAAGCTTTTGTAGCAGACCTTTTATAAATGTGGGTGCCCTTGTATTGGGAGCATAGATGTTCAGAATTGTGATGTCATCTGGTTGACTTTACCTTTAATGAGTATGAAGTGTCCTTCCTCATCCCTTTTGATTAATTTTGGTTGAAAGTCTATTTTGTTCGATATTAAAATGGCTATGACTGCTTGCTTCTTGTGACCATTTGCTTGGAATATTTTTTCCAACCTTTTACTCTGAGGTAATGCCTATCGTTATGGGTAAGATGTGTTTCTTGAATGGAGAAGAATGTTGGATCTTGTTTATGCTCCCATTCAGTTAGTCTGTGTCTTTTTATTGGAGAATTGAGACCACTGTTGTTGAGAGATATTAATGACCAGTGACTGTTAAGAGTCTTAATTTTGATGTTGTTTCCAGTCGAGCATTTGTGTAGTTGTGTTTTTGCCATAGTATAGTTATCTATTTCCTGAGTAGTTTTCATTGTAACTTTACCCTTTGGGATGGAGTTTTCCTTCTAGTACCTTCTGTAAAGCTGGATTTGTGGATAGGTACTGTTTCAATTTGTTTATGTCATGGAATATTTTGTTTTGTCCATCAATGGTTATTGATAGTTTTGCTGGGTAAAGTAGTCTGGCCTGGCATCTGTGGTCTCTTAGGGTTTGCAGGTTCTCTGTCCAGGCCCTTCTGGCTTTTATGGGTTCTGCTGAGAAGTTGGGTGTAATTCTGATATGTTTGCCATTAAATGTTATTTGGCCCTTTTCCCTTGCAGCTTTTAATATTTTTTCTTCATTCGGTATGTTTTGTGTTTTGATTATTATGTGACGGGCAGTTTTACTTTTCTGGTTAATTCTATTTGGTGTTCTATAGGCCTTTTGTATGTTTATAGGCATTTCTTTAGATTGGGGAAAATTTCTTCTATGATTTTGTTGAGAATAGTTTCTGGGCCTTGGAGTCTGATATCTTCTCTTTCTTCAATGCCTATTTTCCTCAGATTTCTTCTTTTCATGGTGTCCTTGATTTCTTGGATGTTTTGTGTCAGGATTTTTTCAGATTTGGCATTTTCTTTAGTGGTTGCTTCAAGATCTGTGATTGTATCTTCTAGACCTAAGATTCATTCCTCCATCTCTTGGATTCTGTTAGAAAAGCTCACCTCTGTGTTGCTTGCCTTCTTCTCTGAGGTCTCACATTCTCGTTTTTCTTCTGTCTGTATGTTTATCATTGAATCCATTTTCATCTTCAGATCTTGAACTGATTTTTTATTTCTTTCATCTGATTGTTTGTATATTCCTGAGTTTCTTCCTTTGCCTCTTTAAAGGTCTTCAGAGCTTGAACAGTTTTATTGATTTCTTTCATCTGGTTGTTTGTATTTCTATGTGCTTCTTTTATGTCTCTCACCTGTTTGGCTGCATCTTCCTGCATTTGATTACGAATTTTATTTGTTTCCTCCATCATCCTCATTACTAAGGATTTGAGGTCATTTTCTTGTATTTCCATTGTGTTTGAGTTCTCTGGGTTGTATTCTTTGGGATAACTGGAAACTGGAGATGCCATATTGTTTTGGGTTTTTTTTTTTTTTTTTGCGTATGCTTTTACACTGTCCTTTAGACATCTTGCCATCTTTGTTTTTGTTGGATAGTGTCCAGAGTTGGGTGGAGGGAGTCTGATGATAGATTCACTTGTTTTCTCACAATTTCCCTAGGCCGGAAGTTCTGATGTTTCACTGGTGTGGATGGCTGGGGCTAGCCCTGTCGTTTTGGACTCTCACAGCCAGTGATCCTCAGCTCTCCTTTACTGTGGATCCTGCAATTGTTCTGGGTCTCTGAATAAACGTTGGGTCAGGCCAAAGTATCCACAGCCTTCTGGGTCCCCTACCAAGTCCACCCAGGGACACTGGGCCCGAACAACACTCCGAGCTCAGCTTGATTCTCAGAGCCAGAACCGTCTGCCGAGCTCAGCTAGGAACTCTGGGCCCAATCCATGCACTGAGCTCCCCTAGGGACTCTGTCCCCAAAATGCACGCAGAGTCCAGCCAGAGTTTTTGGGCTGGGACTGTGCACCAAGCTCAGCTAGGGATTTTGGGCCCAACCTGCCCCGGAAGTCCTGCTAGGGACTCTGGGCCGAATCTGAGTGCTGACCTCAGCCTACATCAGAGCAGCAGAACTGCACACTGAGCTGAGCTAGCGACTTGGGCAGAACTGAGCACTGAGCCCAGCCTGCATCACAGCAGGGGAACTGCCGCTGAGCTGAGCTAGCACCAAGGGCAGAACTGCATGCTGAGCTAGCATCTCCACGGCACTGCGCACTGAGCTGAACTTGGGACTCAGGGGCTGAACTGTCTGTCAAGTCCAGTTTGGGTCTCAGGGCACCTCGCAACCCAAATCCTGCCCAGAGTCCCCTCTCCCACAGCAACTCCCACTGGCCACCACACCAATCACCTCCACTGAAAGGCTCCAAGCTACAAATCTCAGCTGCTGCTGCTGCTGCTGCTCCTGCCTCTGCTGCTCCAATCCAAGAAAATTTGCACTCCTCCTGTGTGCAGGGGCATGCAAATCCTCTGCACCCTGATCCCTTCAAACCGTGGAGCACTCCTGCTGTAGTGATGTGGGGACCTCGGTGTTCCTGGTTCAGAAATCTGTGCAATTCCCTGAATTGTTTACTGGAGCTTCTAAACACGGTCCACACTGCTCGCTGCCATCTTGGATTCCCCCCTCATATTACATTTAAAACCTAATGAGTATTAGGTATTTTATTATGTATTGGCCTTATGTTTATAATTGCTTTTCCTTTTTGCAACTGACTACATTGGAAATTTCATTTTTTTATTAATTAATTTATTTACTTTACCTCCCAATCTCAGCTTACCCTCTTTCCTCTCCTCTTAGTCCCTCACTAGCCCTCTCCTTCCCTCGTCTTCTTTCCTCCTCCCTTTCTCTTCAAAAAAGGGGAGGTCTCTCATGGATATCAAACTGCCTTGGTATATCAAAATAGGACTGGGCATTTCTTTTTCTATTGAGGATAGACAAGGTAGCCCTATTAGGGGAAATGACATCCAAAGGCAGGCAATAGAGTCAGACACTGACCCTGCTTCTGCCATTAGGAGTCCCACATGGACTAAGCTGCACAGCTGTTACATATATATGTGCAGAGGGCCTTGGCCTGTCCCATGCATGCTCTATGGTTAGTGTTTCAGTTTCCATGAGCCCCTATGTAGATTTTCTTGACCACTCTGGTTCATTCAATTCTTCTTTTCTCTCTTTTTTTTCAGAATTATCCAAGTTCCACATAATGTTTGGTTGTGGGTCTCTGCATATGTTTCCATAAGTTGCTGAGTGAAACCTCTCCAATGCTAGGCTCCTGTCTGAAAGTATAGCAGAATATCATTAATAGTGTCAGTGGTGGGTGCTCTCTCTTTATATGGGCCTCAAGCCTGGCCAGTCTATGGTCAGCCATTCCCTCAATTTCTGCTCTATCTTTATCCCTGCATATCTTGTATACATGACAATTGTGGGTCAAAGGTTTTGTGGCTAGTTTGATATATCATTCCCTCCACTGGAAGTCTTGCTTGGTTACAGGAGATGGCAGTTTCAGGATCCAAATCCCTTACTGCTAGGAGTCTTAGAATCATCCTCATAAATTTCTGGTAATTTCCATTGGTAGGTTTCTAGTTTGTCCCAGAGATGCCCTCCCCCTTATTTCCAGTTGTCTTTCCTAGTACTCTCTTCCTCCATCTTTACCACACTTGATTCCTCCTGTTCTCATGCCCACCCCACCCCACCCATCCCCACCTCAGTTATCTATTCTATTTCCCCTTCTCAGTGAGATTCAAGCATTCTTCATTTGGTTTCTCCTTGTTAGTTAGCTTATTTGGGTCTGTGGATTGTAGCATGGTTATCCTATGCTAATACCCACTTGTTAGTGAGTACACACTATGTTTGTCTTTCTGAGCTTGAGATATCTTGCTCAGGATGATCTTTTCTAGTTCCATCCACTTGGGTGCAATTTTTATGATGTAATTGTTTTTAATAGCTGAGTAACATTCCATTGCTTTGGTGTACTTCTTTCATGCACACACTTATCACTTAGTGGTCCTAGGTAGTGGATGAAATTTTCATTGCATACAAGGGTGACTGTTAAGCCCTGCTTTGTGGAGAAAAGTCTTCTCTTGGGACTAGGGGAGCTGAGCTTAACTGAAATTAATAACAGCAACAATGGGAAAGGAGAATGAAATATGATTTATTGTCAATTACTAAATACTGTTAGAACAGATGATAAAAATCCTTTTGGGTATGCATTGATTCTGTTTTTGTTGTGAAGTGTTTGAATATGTTTCAAGTAGAGCTGTTCAACAATTTAGTGTATTGGCTAACTGTTGTAATGACAAATAATGTGTGAATGGGTTTGACATACATTCTTATTTCAACTTGTAGCTATTCATTTTATGTAAAATTACAGATATATTTCATTGTGATAGAGAACTCTATCAGAGTAACACTTTAAAAAAAACTCAGTTTGTAATACATGCATGTTTTGGAGTCTCTATAAACTTTTGTTAGGCATAGACTATATTGTATAAGACAGATTAAAACCACAAAGGATATATTCATGAGATATTCTTGTTTTATGTCCACTGAAAATGTATTATTTCATTAAGAATCTGCCAAGGGCAGTGCTGTATTTATTCTAAGCTTATTTGTATAAATCCAAACTGTAAAAACTATGTCATTAAGATATTAAAGTTAACCTGACTGCATTTGGTTTCAATGTTATTTAAGGACATACTTCCTAATTAAATGTGAAAGTTTTTAAAATATTTTAAAAAGCCAATGGTATCTTTGTGACATAATTTGAGCATGCATTTGCCATATACATCATGCAATCTATCACAAGATCTAATATTTAATAAACTACTGTGCTAAACTGTGCAAATAAAAAAACCCCAAAATTTCCAGTGGATTGATAAGAAATTTTGTTTGAGATATATGTTTTTTGTACATTTAACTCATATTTTACTAATTTTTATATTTGATATTGTTTTGATGATACTCAGAATTTATTTTCTGCTAATGCATCTTTAGTTTTCTGGTATTTACAAAACACTTAAAGAGAAGTAGAATTACTTCAAGATTGTTTTACATCTTTTCAGTTACCTGGAAGAATGTCATTTTTTCTGCCTTTATTATTCATTATTTTACTGACTTCAAAGAAATTTAGTACATTTTATTTTTAACAAAATAGATACTTGAAACTAGAAGTGGTCAAGCCCTTATTATTTGACTTTATTGCTATTTAACATTTTCAATATATTGCAGAACAGGGATATTCAAGAAAATATCCCCAAACAGAGAATTTGGCTGACTTAGGGTTTCTATTGCTGTGAAGAAACACCATGGTCTTAGCAACTCTTATAAAGTAAAATACTTATTGAGGGATGGCTTACAATTTCAGAATCTTTGTCCTTTATCATCATGGCAGGAAACATGAGAGCTCACATGCAGACAAGGTGCTGGAGGAGGAGTCAACAGTTCTACATCTGAATCAGTCTCAAACTAGTATGTTGTATTTATCCATTAAACATATTCAGATCAACTTATTAGCGTATAGGTCAATAAATTATTTAATTCTCAAAGACTGCCAAATGATGAAGTAATCACTAAATACCTTAAAATACTCCCACAAAAATAGACTGGTAGACTGGAAATATTCATTTTTCTATGCTTTTACACATTTTTTTTTAACTTTGAATGTTTATTTCTATTTTCCGGCATGTGTGTGCCTGTTTGCTGTGAGTATAAATATTGTGTTTGCATCATCATCATCATCATCATCATCATCATCATCATCATCATCGTTGTCATCATCGTCATCATCATAATCGTCTGAGAAATTGTAAAATTATAAAATGTAAGACGCTTGTTTGCCTTGCCTACCCAGAGGCTTCTCCCAGTTCTCGTTACTGCTAGCCTCAGGAGTTCCACCCTAGTTCCCAGAATAGCTACACGCGAGCTCCGAAATATCAGAAGTCCCATACGGTTTCCAGTAACTGCCCTAGGGACCCACACCCAAGTCCCCATGAGAGGTCTCCCAACGTCAGATGTCCTAATGTCCATATGGTCTAACTTGATAAGCAACCCCACCTGCTTAGCTGTTTTAGCCTTTAAAACTAGCCTGTGACAGTCACTGGGGGTCCTTGGCCTCTCGAGTGCTGAGGGACCCTGGAGCATCAGCAATAAACCTTTGCTTTTGCATCAGTGCGTTGTGTCTCATGTGGTCTCTCACGGTGACCCCCTTCCCGAGTTGGGCATGAGGGTCTAACAGTCATTCATGCGTGGCCAGGGATTGATGTCTTGTGTCTTTATCACTGTCCGCAACTAATTTTTTTGAGACAATCTGTCCAATTGAATCTGTAGTTCCTCCATTCAGATGGGCTTGGCTGGGTTTATCTGCTTGTGCCTACCCTGCCCACACAGAAGTGGAGACACAAGTAGACAGTGCCATACTCAGATTTTCTCATGTGGTCCGAGCATCCATGAACTCTGATTGTCATGCTTGTGCATTTAAATGGCAGAATCATTTCCCTAGCTTTTTTTTGTTTTTTAGAAAACCACACAGCAGCCATTCAGAACATCAATCACCCTTTGCAGGGCACAGAAACACATTTTTTTTTTTTGCCTTATTCTGCCACCTTTTGTACTTTCCATCTTTCCACTGGTCACTGTCATTGGCCATTGAGCATCCGCATTCTACCATTGCTGACTGGCTTGCTCCTGGAATATTCTTAAAGGCCAGGCAAGATTTTGTACATTCTAGAGTTCCCTATAGCAGAGCATTGTGGTGTCTCTCCAAAGATGAAGCACACAGTCTTTAGAGGCATTTTGGAAAGAACAGGGATCCCAAACTCACATGCACGTTTCATTACTTTACGGCTAAATTTTCTTCTATTGTCAGAATTGAGACCACAGCTGAAAAACACTCATATTGTGCTTTCCTGAATGAAAAGACTTCTTGCCACTGAATCGCTAATTGAGACTGAATTAGAGTAAACGCCATTAAGTTCTCCAGCCTAATTGTGAATGGTGTGTATTTGACATTCTCTAAGACATAAATTTAAATAAAAAGAACATTTCCGAAGCATAGAGTAGCTTTGCATTAATGATGGCCTCCCTTGGTCTGCTGGCTGTCTGCATTATTCATAGTGGTATTATCAGGACTCTTCAGTGCTGAGTAATCTGTGTGCCCTGGAATTGTACGGCCTAACCAGATAAGCAACATGTATAGTTTGTATTTATTCTTTTAACTACTTACTCCGGATGGCTTCTTTTATCACTGTTGTGAGCTTACTTACTGCTTCTCAGCAAGATGTGCCATCAGTGACATACTCTTTATTCATTTACAGATCCACAGTACTGCTGCATCAAAGTATTAAATCCTGCAAATGTGGGGAAGACTCAAAGGCTTTAATCCTTGGGCTGGCAATCATCACTGTATACCATTGCTATATGTCATAGCTGAAGTTAGTTTTCCTGTCTGAGGTTTAAGAAAGGCACAGGGCCAAGTGCAGCCTCCTTGTTTGTTTAAATAGTGTCTTCTCACCATTACAATAACATTGCCTTTCAAACTCCTTTCATCTCCACAGAATTGAAAGAACCAGTACTTACAAAGAAATGCCAGCCTGTCCTTTCAGAACTGATTGGCTTATTTGTAACTCCTTTCTTATTCTAATTAGCCCAGCAGAAGAGAGGCCAGTTGTTTAGCCTTCTGGGCTTCTGCAGGATGACAAGGAATAGCTAGAGAGAACTAGAGCACTTAGAAAGAAAACAGCAGCATTTAAAGGTCTAGAGCATTTCCCCACCTAGCGTAGAGATCATTTTTTTGAAATCTTTCCATCCGCCCTTCTACACATACCAATTTCAGTCACCTAACAGCCCCTGTTGTGCATCTCTTGGCAGGAAACTTCCCCATCTTACAGAGTCTTGCATGAATAATTCATTTAAGTGTCACACTGGCTCTCAAAAGCCTGGATTGCTACTTCGGAAGAAATGTTTAATAAGATTCTTCTAAACAACCGAAAATATAGCTCCAAGTTCTGTGGACAGCATCTCTTAGAAGACTGGTGTACATTGAAAGAGTCAGTGTGCTACATGTACAAACACTCTGGAGGTTCTTCAACTGGTGTTCTGCCAGCCTGTAACCCGATCATGAACATTGGTATTTAAAATTAGCGTCTGTCTGTGTTAGAGACACATTTCTTAAACTGGGGGTCTTGAGGTTACTTTTTGTCAGATTTTGGGGGTTTGATGCCTTCCTTAGATACAATCAAAAGGCCTTGATGAACCATGCAGGCAAGAAGCATAGGGTTTGGTGTAAGCAACCACATGCTAGACAGAGCAGGTTGAGCGGCCTCCTGGTGCTCCCCAGTGACATCCTTTTTCAAGCAGCCTTCACTCCCTCAACAGCACAGGAACATTCACACATCTGTAAACTCAGAAACGTGTATCTTTCAGACCCCACCTCAGTCATGGTTTGTACTTTTTCACCTCTACCTCCCCTTTCATTATCCACAAAAGCACTTTCTTTTCACTCCCATCAAAGCCTTCCTTTCATGAAGTCTTTAAAAGACATTTCTATTATTACCTGGTTAAGGACTCACTCCTAGGACAGTTAAGCCAAGAAGAAATGTTTATATTTAAACATTTGTATGGAGCTGACTGACTCTCTTCATTTCTGTAACAATTCTGAAAATGTCTACATTCATACTCATTTCTTACAAAGACAATTGGATAAAATAAAGAAAAGGAAACATAAAATTCCAATAATATCCTGACAGGGTGTTATATTTTTTCATATCTACATTTCTTACCTGTGTATTGATCTATTAACTATGTATTGATCCATCCATCCATGTAGATGACATTTGGAAGACAGGGGAATCTATAGCAGAATTTAAAAAGCAGTCAAATTAAAAGAGTATCTTTTCATGGGAGTGTCCTATGTAGGTCAACGTGTCTTAGATTGTATTTCAGAGAACCCTGAAGATTAGTTGAAAGAGTATAGGCTGAGTTTCTTCTTTGTCGCATTTTGTGCACTGTTCTTTGCCTCATGGGGTGAACTTGCCTGGATGAGATCAGTAGGCTTTCTCACCCTCTGGCTCCCCTATTGGGTTCAACATATGAGAGAACCAGTGGGAGTCCATCAGGAAGGAAGCTGGTAAGATTAGCTCATTTGTTGCCCCATTTTACTCTTCTGAAGGAGACAGTTAATAATAAGCAACCCTCTCTTCCTTTGGGGGATTTAGTAACCAATGCATCCTTCTGTCCTTCAGGCACAAAGGGAGCCAGTTCTCATCTATTAATGTGGCAAGCTACCTCCAAACCTAGAAAGTTAAAGATATAGCCATTCAATTTTAAAGCTAAGGACACCAGCTTTGCCACATGTGATGATAGCTAGAGTGAAGCTCAGTGGATCTATTTCCAAGAAAGCTTTCTCCCATAGTTGACAAGAAAGTGCTGGAATATGCACTGGGTCTCAGGGTCTATGTTCCTCTGTACACATACTCTTTTAATAGCAAAGACTTTTCTAAGAGAGCATGCAAACTTCATTGCTTCTTATAATTCAGCCAGAAAAGTCACATAGCATCTTTTGGTATCATAGTCAAACTAATTCTAGATCCAAAGGAAGGGAACAGAGATACTACACGTCCATGAGAAGAGTAGCAAATGACAATGGGAAAGAGCATTGGGGCATTAAGTAGTTGAAAAATAATGTTGTTTTATGCTTCAGACTTTAGCAATATCAATGTACTACCTATTACCATTAAAAGTTCTGTGTATCCTGTCTGCAGTTTTGAAAATCCTGTCTATATTAAATTATGCTCAAATTTCTTGAGGGTCTCATGTGCTCCTGTTGGGATGATACCTCCAATAGAATTGAGATTAGGTGATGGCAGGTAGATGTCAGAATCCAGGCTCAATGGCTACTTCAACACCATCAATATTTTCAATATACATATCTTGATAGCATGCAAGGCTTCTGTTAGGTCCTGTTACAGGGTGTGGCTGGCATGGCCTGTCCTCTGTGTAGGTGTGGGGCTCCCTCTCTCACAGAGATTCACTACATAACCAGACATTTTGGGTCCAGAGTCCCCTTTTTTTTCGCCCACCTCTTCTTCCCTCCCCATCCTAGGGAATGATCACCCTTCCCTTCCCTTTACCGTGCCAC
Organism: Acomys russatus; assembly: GCF_903995435.1. NCBI lineage: Eukaryota > Metazoa > Chordata > Mammalia > Rodentia > Muridae > Acomys > Acomys russatus. Next base: position 31,924,793 of record NC_067149.1, read on the forward strand.
TTCTAGTAATCCTACATTTATAGTATAGCTTTGTCACAAATTAGCTCATTCTGTTTATTTATGCCAAAATCTGGTCTTTTGACTGCTTCAGGCTGACAGTAGGGTGGCAACAGGGGCTCAAAAGGCTGAAATGTTGGCCAAGTCCAGGAAGAGCAGGCTATTGTATTTTCTGTTCAGGATCCTGTGAGACCATCTGTGGCTAAGAAACTGCAGGTCTGGCTGACATAGTCTGTGAGGTTGAGGCTGGAGCACTTGAGTTCTGGTTGCAGTGCCTGTCAGGATGCTAGAACATAGATTTGTTAGGAGCAGAAGAAAAAGTTAAGGAGTTTACATTTGAAACTTTTAGGCCCATGGTCTTGGTAGTTGAGGGAGGGGAGTCCCAAAACCAGGGGATGGGGGAGGAATCTCACTCTCTGAAATAGGAAATACTTATTTGGAGTGTGACCTGTGGATTCGAGTGGATCGCCTAAAGCTTACAAGAATCTTTTTAAGTTAGACAATTTAAAATCTGATTAGTGTTAAAGATTTGAACAGTCTAAATACAACAGTAGAATAGTGGGGGAAGAGTTTTTATGTACCTTTCCTAAATTTACAACACCTTCTCACCCTCAAACACTTCTTAGATCCTCAGACCTTATATAAACTATACACTTTTCTGAGAAGGCAACTGAAGCCTTGTTTTTTTGTTGTTAAACTGATCTTCAAACCCATCAGAGTCCTAAGAAAGATAAACTACTGCAGGGAGCATAATTCAAGCGATGTAAGTATTGATTAATATTGTTAATCAGGGTCCTGGGGGTCTCAGGGATCCCAGTGAAGCCCCAAATGTTATGCCGAGATTACCCAGATCACAAGACACCCCAGAAAGACCACCAAGACTCTATACTGATTCACTTTACACAGGGGCCTGTATTATAGGCTCAGAGCTTCGGATCACAATCCTTTCTGATATAGCTGGATAGGAGAATGATACCAGAGCTTCAAGGGTAATGGGTATATAAGGAAAAAACGATAATTAGGGGTTTGGGTCACAGGGAAGTAAGGAAAAAACCATAAGAGGGGGCAGGGCGGTGGGGGAGGGGGGCACGGAGGGCACGGAGGGTGGGGGCATCATGGGACTCAAGAATGTAGTCTTTCAGGCATGTGGTGTGGAGGCTGGATCTCCAGGGCAAGTTGTGAGTCTCAGGAATGCCGACCTTCAGGGAGGTTGGGTCCAGGAGGCTGAATCTCCAAGGAAGTTGTTTTATCTCAGAGGATCATTGGGCATTAATTGTACCTAATTGTTTCGGTGGAGTTGCTGGAAAGTGGTGGTGTTTGACCCTAGCCCAAAATGTTGGACCCTGGGAGTCCAATTCGGTAAGGGAGATGCCGCGAGAAACCACTCAAGTCACACCAGCTGAGAGGTATAGGTAAAATTTATTACTGACACACCAGAAGTCCCAATTGTTGATGTGTCAGGGTCTCTCAGCACTCGGGAGGCAAAGGACCCTGAGTAGCTGTTACAGACTGCTTATAAAGGCTAAAACCGTAAGCCAGGGGGAGGACCTGACCTTTAAACTGATTGGTTGGGATGCTGTATCTGAGGCAGGATGATTGGCTCGGGCCGGGTTAACTGAGGGCAGAGAGCAGGCCGTGTGGGGGCTTTCGGCGCGGGGTGTTTTCCTAAAGCTGCAGATGATGTTTTGTTTTGCTGGTTTCTTGGAATTAGGGCAGGGGTCAAATGGCCCCGAGCTTGACCTAGTTTTTCAGGCTTTTCAGTGGCAAGTCCAGTTTATGGCAGTGCATGATCATTCCCAAAATGCAGGAAGGAGTGGATCACCTGGAGGACAACTTCTCACAGACCACAGCATTAACTGTAGAATATATATTACATATAAAATGTGGCATTAATTTTGCCCTTACAATATGATAGAGGCCTACCCATTATCCAGAGGCTTTCCCAGTATGCTCCTGTGTCTTCATTCTTGGCACAGGTCTTAGGGCAGCTTTGCAGCAAAAGTCCTGGTGCAGTAAATCTGAGAGATCTTTCTGTGGAAGAGAACTTTGGGAGGGTGACCGACCTTATTTTGTCTAGGCAAAATGGAACAATCAACTCTCCAGTTCAGGCAGGGCCTTTGTAATGGGCCAGTTGGGGCAGATTTGCTTAGAATCACATCAGTGGTTGCATTTAGGTATTCTTGGAGGCCTTGGGGTCACCGCTAGAAGCTGGGGTCTCCATCATATTGAGCTCATTTATTAAGCATTTAAATGTTCTTATTCTACAGATTCTCTGACAGGTTTGAGGACCATCATCTAGAAAGTATAGCTGATCTAAACAAATGGTGGCTCCAGGTGAGGGGGCTGAGGCAGTCCTCAGGAATGCCAGGAATGTGGAGGCTTTCCTTGGAGAAAGGGAATACGATTTGCTAAATGATGTAGGGGAGCAGGAGGGCTGAAAGCTTGCTTTAAAAAAATCTGGATGGATGAATTTTGGGGGAAAATATTATGCAGATACCCAGCAGCAATCCTGTCTCCCAGCCTTTGCCAAAGCACAAAAATATGGAAGTGGCATCCCAATTCAATATTCTGTGATTGCTTAATTGAATGAGGTAAATTTCCACCAACAGACATCTCTGAAACATGAGATTACCCTGGAACAAAAGCCTGGATTTGTTCTGGAGGTCTCATTCTCACATGGCTGTGTCTTCACGAAGCTGAGTCCAGGAGAGTCTTGAACTCTCCAAAGAGCCACCTGGTACCTCTCAGCAGCAACAGGGATACTGAATAACGTAGAGATGAAAAGTTGCAGCAGGTTGAGAGGGAGGTGGGAGAGAAGCCCCAAGTCGCCAGGCTGGGTACTCAACTTCTCACAGGTTAAAAGATGATGGAAGCAGAGGCAGGTAGATCACTGTGAGTTCAAGGCCAGCCTGGTCTACAAAGCGATTCCAGGACAGCCAGGGATACACAGAGTGAAACCCTGTCTCAAAAAACCAAAACCAGAACCAAAACCAAAAACAAGATGATGGAATTAGAGCAGGCAGAGAAGGGTGAGGTATAGGAAATGGCCCTTCAAGTCCATCCTGCTGGGCTGAGTGGGTTCAACTTCCCGGAGTCACAGGCACCAGATGATTGATTAAATAAACAGAGTGAGCTAATTGGCCACAAAGCTACAATATATAAATGCAGTTTTATTGGAAATGGCACAGGAGGGGGACTAGATGGGATACTGTGTACTGGGAGTGGGGGAAAGGGAAGAAGAGAGGATAGGGGCATGGGGGAATAAGGCAGGCCATGGAACCAAAATATCTGGTTTATATAGGGAATCCCCACCCCTAGTTATAGGGCAAGCCATGCCAACCACACCCTACAGCAGGACCTAACAGCTTCCTGGGAACCAAGTGTCTGTGGTCCTCCCTGCCCTCTTGTAAGAACCAAACTAATGCCATGTTCTGTCTGTCCTGTAACTAATGCCATGGTCAGTATTTTCTGTTAAAACTTGTCCTCTAGGTGACTCTTCTCCCTGCATTCTGAGAATGAACAAATACTTCTGTAAACTGCCCCTGCCATCAGTCCCCAGAGACTCCACTTAATCTGCCTGAAGGTCAACATTCCTGTGACCTACAACTTCCCTGGAGATCCAGCCTCCCTGCAACCTGCCTGAAGAGCAACATCTCTTTGACCCACAACCCTGCCCAGCCCCGTTTATGATTTTTTTCCCCTTTATAAACCTAGTGCCCTTGAAGCCTGACTCCACTCTCCTATCCTGTTGCATCAGGAAGGATTGTGACCCGAGCTCGAGCCTCTATTACAGGACCCTGTGTATGTTGCATCTGTATCGAATCCTGGTGGTCTTTTTGGGGGTTCTTGTGATCTGGGCAATCTGGGTATTACACTCTCCCCTCTCCCCAGGAATCATTGACCACAGGTTACCTCCGAAGAGCAAAGGGAACAGAGGCAGGGGAGCAGGGGAAAGGCAGGGTTTGGATGGCACTGAGTACCAGGGAAGTGAAGTTCTAGGACAAGCTTCAGCTAGACCGCTTAACTTCAATTGGAATGAACAAAGGCTATATAGCCCTTGGGGAGTGGGTCGAGGGGTCCCAGGGTAGATGCACACTGTTACCTGGGGCTTTAAGTACCAGAAATGCTTGATTTGCATTTGGCATCATGAGCCTATCATATGATGGGGACACACAGTACATAATGACTCTATGGGAAGAAGGGGGAGAGTGCTAGCAGGGAACTGTGTTAATGGTCATAATGCATAATGTGGTTAGGGGAAACTGTGCCTAGAGACACTCTGCAGATGAAGTCAGGTAAAGAGTAGGAGGCACTGCTGGCAAAGGGAGTCCTCCATTTATCACCAATCTCAGGTGCGGTCATGCAACCTTAGCACCAGGCTTTCCCAACAAGCGCCCTGCCACTAAAACTTTATGTGTTCGTAATACTGCTTAGGTTCTGGGGCATCTTGTTAGTGATCTCATCTACTCTAATAACTTGAAACTACAACTCCTACAAAGCTGGCCTTTGTTCAGAGAAAATCACGTTTTCTTACTGGTTAAATACTAGGCGTATCAAGTGTGCCTATTTAGTGGATTCCCAGAGGTTTAAGGAAACATTATCACCAGATCCCCGATTCTTTTGTAGTTACAGTGTCCTGTATCTCAAACTGGAATGTCTTATTCAGAAAATAGTATCCCATCAAGTATTTTGCTTTAAATATTGCAGAAGGCTTCTTACTTTCTCCTTCTACAGCATCCCCTCTGCCACATGAAACCTTTCTGAACATGGTGCAGACAACATGTGCAGAGTTAGGAAAACATTTCCTAGTCAGAACAAATGAGACAGAATGAGGCTGACACTGCTCAGTAGGAGGGAGTGAGTTCCCTTGAAAAAGCAAAATGGAATAATTCATTAATTTGCTTAATTGAGGCATATACATTGAAGGGTGTACTTTTAAAATTTTTCCTCTCTAGCCTATGGGAGATTTCTTTTCTGTATAAAACTGGAGGCTTTAGAACTGGTAATTTTTTGTTGCTTTTGTTGTTGTTGTTTTCCTTTTGTTTTGTTTTGTTTTTGAGACAGAGTTTCTCTGTGTAGCCTTGGCTGTCCTGGACTTGCTTTGTAGACCAGGCTGGCCTTGAATTCACAGAAATCTGCCTCCTTCTGCCTCCCTGAGTGCTGGGATTATAGGTGGCACACACCGCTCCTGGCTTAGAATTGGTAAAATTAACAAGGCAGAAGTAAAAGATGAGTTAAATGAATAAGTCAATAAAAATTTCAAGTCTCCAATAATTACAAGCCTTTCCCCACCACTTTAAACTCTATCGCTGAGTAACAGTTGCAGTAAATTATGATACAGGACAGTCTGCATAACCGTCTCAGCTAAAATAAATAAATATTTCAACTCAACTGTAGATATTCAGGTTTTGGTGAATCTCTGTTGTCCCCATTTTCTCTCATGTTAGGTTTGTGTTTCAGTCAGTATCGTTTAGGACTGAGGCCCATGGCTGGGGATTGTACGTAGTGTTTTACTATAAAGGATATGATAAAAAGAACTGGTAAATATGTGTGAAATTGTTAACTTGGAGAATGAAGACACAAACACAAAAATCAAGCGGCTATAGAGAAGGCAGTTTTAAGAAGCAGCTGCCCTTCTGCTCCACCAGCCTAGCATCCCCTGTCCGACTCACTCCTAGAAATGCCTTTCTAGGACAGTTGCTTCGCAAACTCTGGTAATCATCTCTACTTGTGTTCATTAAAATCCTAAATCATAAACCGGAACATAATTGTATTATTTCTTCACTACCTTGTTCTAAATATGAGACTTAATTTCTGCCAGTATTAAAGTTTAATAACAATGAGCTAATTTTATTTATCTTGGAGAATATTCTCATTTACTATAGGTTGTTTTGAGTCTCTCAGAATACATCCAATATTAGCACGGGAATTTTTAATTAAGAGTATTCAATTATTGGCAAACCATACAAGTTTTCTTGAGACTTCATTTTCAAAGAGGAAATCCAGAGGTTAAGATAATTGTGTTTTTATTTACTGGAACTATTACAAGGATCATCTGCTATGTCCAAAGCCCCCTCTCAACTCTTCACACACGTATTCTCTCTCTCTGTTTCTTTTCATCTGCTGATATTTCTCTGTCATCTTTCTCATTCCTCACAGGCAAAGAGTTCAGCTCTGCTGACAAGAGTCTATTCTAATGACTGGTGTAATAGGGGACATTAAGAGCTTTACCTCATTTGGCAAGCTTGCAGCTTCTCCTATAAACAAGCCCTTCACTCTGACCAAATTCCCCCAGATGCAAAGGAGATAGGAGCACCACCTCTACCTGGAACCCTCCCACTGAGCTTGGTGATTTTTCAAAAACATTGTCAGATGATTCTTGCATATATTCTGTTCTAGTATTAGTAGGAAGAAAGTTGAAATTACAAAGATGCACATTAAATAAGCAGAACTGGCAGGATGTGAAAGTAGACCATCACCTACTTTGGAAACTGCATGAGCCTGCATGGTTTCTTTGTGCTGGTTATGAACAAAATGTCTTATGACACAGACCTCCTTAGGGTAGGTACCTTGGAATGAAAATTCAACATTTAAATGAGTTAGAGGGAGGCTAGCTGTACTTCAGAGCAGATCATAGCTTTCTTTTAACACCCTTTGCACCCTACCCATGGCTGATACTTTATTATATAGTATTGTTTGACAACTGAATGTGATATTCTCTTCTGAATATGACATCTGTAAAAAGAAAGCAGAAGATCTTCTCAAAAACTTTCCATTTGCTCATATTTCAGCATTAGGAAGTAGCACACACTGTTTTGCCCTAAAATATTTTCTTCTTTTTTAATGTAATGTCTCAAAACAATTAGTGAATTACTTAAATATTACAGATTAACACTTATGCAAAAGCAAGACAAGCTGGAATAATAGATTTAAGAAGCGATGTGGCAATGTTGTAATCCTAGCCCTCAGAAGTCTGAATAAAAAGATTCTGTGTCTGAGCTAGGCAGGGATACAGAGCTAGTTATAGTCTGATCTAGGATATGTGGTTTGAGTCTAACAAAATTTTTTTAGTTGCCTGAAAACTTTTTTCCAAATTCCACTACTTTTAAATATTCCTTCAATAAATGGTCTAGCATCAGACTCTCAAAGTTTTATCCAGTCTGACTAAGAAAACTGGATTGAGTTTTCATTTTTGCCTCTTTGTGGTTTGCTTCCATGTCTACAGACACTTGCAGAAAGACCCCACAGCCCACCCCACCCTGAAATCACACAGCCAAAGTCAAGTGAAATAGCCACAATGCTGTAAGACATAGTGACCTATTGCATAGTCTTTTAAATGACATTCCACCAGTATATATATTCTGTATTTCTTTGATCACACAAATAAATTATGTTGGTGGTACATGAGTTGACCCTTATTTGCATCCAATCCATGTCTGTTTGTTTTTTTTCTGATTATGCCAGAGTATTCTTCCATATTTTGATTCCCATTCCTGGACACATGTAGAATCTTAGATGGGGTTTTATTTCTGTGAAGAGACACCATGACTATGACAACTCTTATAAAGGAAAAGATTTAATTGGGGCTGGCTCACAATTCAGAGGTGCAGTCCGTTGTCATGCGTGGAAGCATGGTGACACTCAGGCAGACATTTTGTTGGAGAAAGTTCTACAATGTGATCTGCAGGAAGCAAGAAGTACATGAGACACACTTTCTCTAACAAGGCCACAACTACTCCAACAAGGCCATCTTCCTATGCACTTATGGTGGCCATTTTATCCAAACTACCTAGGTAACATAACTAATTGCCTTTATAGAGGTGAATGTGTGGTTTCTGGACATAATTATCAAGTAAATGCCTAAACTGACTGAGCTTAGAAGCATAAAAATCTTAATTATCACACTATTGCTTTCTTTTTTTTTTCTTTTCTTTTTTTTTCCTTTTTTTAATTGAAAATTAAATCGTTCATATTACATCTCATTTGCTATCCCATCCCATGCATCCTCCCATTCCTCCTCCCCTCCCGCTTTCACCCCATTCCCCTTCCTTATGACTGTGACTGAGGGGGACCTCCTCCCCCTGAATATGATGTTAGAGTATCAAGTTTCTTCTTGGTAGTCTGCCATCCTTCCTCCGCGTGCCATCGGGCTTCCCCGTCAAGGAGACATGGCCAAATATGGGACACCAGAGCTTGGTTGAAAGTAGGTCCCCAGTCTCCACTTAACTGTGGAGAATGTCCTGTCCCTTGGCTAGATCTGGATAGGGATATGATGATGATGACTGTATGTATTGTCTATTGCTTCCTTTTTATTGATTCAGTTTTAACATGAGTTCATTGCTCTGAAAGCAGGACCATGGCACCACACTGCTTCCGGGCATCTACAGGTGTCAGGCATATTTTCAACAGAAAAACTTCAGCTAAAGCAAACTTGGTGTGAAAAATCATAGGAGTAGCCTGCACTCTTGTGCAGTGAGCAACCTTTGGATAGAGTTTAGCTTTCTTTGAAGAGTATATCCTACGCTATCATGTTATCTCTGTCTTTTCTAGAATTTGGATTTATGTTTTCATGAGATCACATTTCTCCACAATCCATAGCCTTTGAATATCAATTCTATAGGTGTGTATTAGGGAGATGGGGCAGGAGGTCCTTTTTTTGTATATGCTCTTATATGGTTCAAATGTAAATTATACATTTTAAAACAAACTGAATTTAAAGGTTTGTTGCTCAGAAGGGCAATGTTGAGATGTGGGGTCTGACATAAGGCATCTAGATCACAGGAACTGATCTCTTCTGAATAAGGCCTTGCTAATTTCAAGAACAAGTTACTAGAAAGTGAGCTTGGTTTCTTTGGCTTCTCCTTGTTTGTCATTTACCACATGTCTTTATCTGCATTTGTCCTTTGCCTTTCCAACTTCCTGTCAAGAAGGCCAACTGTATCCCAGGAAGTACAGTGGATATGGCCTTCAGATCTTATACTTCCAGTCTTCAAAAATTTGAGCTAAACTTTTTTTCTTTATGGATGACCCACTCACTGGTATTCTATTATAGCAACAGAAAACAAACTTAAAAGACTCTTTAAAAAAAAAACTCAGTTCTGCTTGACAAAGGTTGTGAGTTGAACTGATATAAAAATAATGGTGGTCTGGACAGACTTTTCTGTTTTCAAACAGATGCTGGGCATGTTACATAAGTGTCTAGGACCCTGGTTTGGTCTGTTATCAAAAAGTGGCAAAAAATAACAGACATATGTTTCCAGGAAACAATGAATTTATGTGGAAGCCACACATAAAATTAATTAATAGCAACAAATTTAGCTCCTATCTGGTCTCTACTTTTTGACAACATTTATAAAACCCAATGCAAATAGAAGTTAATGCAATCATTACCTAGTTTATAATCTCAGACCCAAATCTCAGTTTTGTGCTATTGTGTGTTCCTGCTAACCAAGCACAGCTCCCAATCTGAGTGCATAAAGTCAACTGAGACAAAATCCACTTGATTCCCATGAGATCTAGATAAGGTGTTGACAGGCAGCTTCCCTGAAGTATGGAGATCAAGCTACATCCATGATCACACTGAAGAAAAACAGGACAGAACACTATTTTAATAAGCCCACAGTTTCCAGTGTCACCCAAAATCTACCGCCTCCACCATTTTCAGCCAATTTACTCCTTTCCCCTGACAAGCTGGGAAATGAAACATGCATTTGTGGATTTGGGGACAAACCTTACCTTACACAATCAGGATATAAGTAAGCAGCAAGATGCCTGAGGTAGCTCAACATCTCAATCAAATTCCCATCTTGCCTCCCTATCTGATCCTCTCTTAAAGCTTCCTTTCTTGCATCCATATTCTTGAGGCTGACTGTGTGGCAGAAGTATGCCAATTCAATTATCTATGGAGGCAAATATCAAAGGAAAGGTATCCACGAAGTCTGGCCTCTTGAAATTGTGCTGCCTTCAGGAGTTGATGTCAGAAGTGTCAGAGCTGAGGTTTTCTGTCTGAATCCAATTTCAATTATATGTCAATATCAGTCCTCCCTCTGATTATTAATATTATACCACACAATTTCAAAAAGTTTAATTTGCCTGCCAGGACCCTTGCTGGTTCTATTTCCATCCCTCTCCTTACATCACATTGTCTGAGAGGACCAGTTGGCAATCAAATACTTAATCCACTCTTGAAAGTATAGCACTTCCAAGCTCAGTTTCTAAGAGTGGGATTTTCCTCACTTAAGCTTTGTAAATTAGAATCTCTGTACCACCAATGGTTCTGGTTAACATTTTATCAGAGTAAAGAAAACATACGACACTTGCACACTTGAATGAGTTATATTTTACTGATTCTAACAATGATGTAAAACTACAGGTTTCCTGATAGGGCATTTCGTAATGTCTCAAGGTGACCTCTATGCAGTATGTTCTAGATACTATATAAAATACTCCTATTTAGGGGGAGCAAAGATAAGTCTGCACTAAATTCACACAAGTGAAATTACAAACCACAGTCTGAATAACCATGATGTAGACTATGGCTACTTCAAATGATTTTACTATCTTTACAATAAAGATCAAAGATATCTTCCTTGAGTTTGAAAGGACAAAAGGTAGCAGATTTTTTTCTTTTTTAAAATTAATATATATATATAATTAATTTATTCACATTACATTTCAACTCCCATTCCTCCCTCCCTCCCATTTTCCTCTTAATCCCCTCCCCTATGACTGTGACTGAGGGGGACCTCCTCCCCCCATATATGCTCATAGGGTATCAAGTCTCTTCTTGGTAGCCTGCTGTCCTTCCTCTGAGTGCCACCAGACATCCCCATCCAGGGGACATGGTCAAATATGAGGCACCAGAGTTCATGTGAAAGTCAGTCCCAACTCTCCACTCAACTGTGGAGAATGTTCTGTCCATTGGCTAGATCTGGGTATGGGTTTGAAGTTTACTGCACGGAATGTCCTTGGCTGGTGCCATAGGTTGAGCAGGACACCTGGGCCCAGATATGCCTGTCATAATGTTTTTCTTGTAGGTTTTTAGGACCCTCTGGATTCTTCTATTTCCCCATTCTCCCATGCTTCTCTCACCCAAAGTCCCAATAGGATGTCCTTCCCTCTGTCTCACTTTCCTGGTAAGTGAAGGTTTTCCTGGGACATGCCCCTTTGGCTAGTGTCCAGGTATAAGTGATTATATACCATTTGAGTCTCTCTGCTCTCTGGCTTAGCTCACTCATTATGATCATTTCTAGTTCAATCCATTTGTCCACAAATTTCGGGAATTCCTTGTTTTTAATACTGAGCAGTATTCCACAGTATAAATGTACCACAGTTTCTTTATCCATTCTTTTACTGCAGGACACTTAGGCTGTTTCCAGGTACTGGCTATTATAAATAAGGGTGATATGAACATGGTTGAGTATAAGTCCTTGTTGTGTGCTGGAGCATCTTCTGGGTATATTCCAAGAAGTGGAATAGCTGGGTCTGGAGGAAGCCTTATTCCTGGTTTTCTGAGATAGTGCCAAATAGATTTCCAAAGAGGCTGTATTAGTTTGCACTCCTACCAGCTATGAAGGAGAGTTCCTCTCTCTCTGCATCCTTGCCAGAATGTGGTGTCACTTGAGTTTTTTATCTTAGCCATTCTGATGGGTGTAAGATGGAATCTCAGAGTCATTTTTATTTGCATTTCCCTGATGACTAAAGAGGTTGAGCATTTCTCTAAGTGTTTCTCAGCCATTTGATATTCCTCTGTTGAGAATTCTCTGTTTAGTTCCAAGCCCCATTTCTCAATTGGGTTATTTGGTTTGGTGGTGTTTAATTTCTAGAGTTCTTTATATATTTTGGACCTTTGTCAGATGTAGGGTTGCTGAAGATCTTTTCCCAGTTTGTAGGCTATCACTTTGTTCTATTGACAGTGTTTCCTACATTATAGAAGAGTCTCAGCCTCATGAGATCCCATTTATTAATTGTTGACCTCTGTTGGTGTTCTGTTCAGGAAGTTGTCTCCTGTGCCAATATGTTCCAGGATCTTCCCCACTTTTTCTTCTAAGCAATTTAATGTTACTGGTTTTATGTTGAGGTCTCTGATCCACTTGGACTTGAGTTTTGTGCATGGTGACACATATGGGTCTAATTACATTTTTTTTTACATGTAGACATCCAGTTAGACCAGCACCATTTGTTGAAGATGCTATCCTTTTTCCATTGAATAGATTTGATTTCTTTGGCAAGAATCAAGTGACCGTGTATGGATTTATTTCTGGGTCTTTGATTCAATCCCATTGATCAACTAGCCTATTGCTGTGCCACTACCATGCTGTATTAATTGCTGTTGCTTTATAGTATAGCTTGAGATCAGGTATGGAGATTCCTCCATTATCTCTCCAAAACTTTAAACATGAATGGGTGTTGGATTTTTTTCAAATGTTTCTCTGCATCTAAGGAGATAATCATGTGGATTTTTTTTTTAGTTTGTTTATATGGTGGATTACAATGATAGATTTCTGTACATTAAACCGTCCCTGCATGCGTGGAATGAAGCCTACCTGGTCATGATGAATGATATCTTTGATGTGTTCTTGTATTCGTTTTGTGAGTATTTTATTGAGTATTTTTGCATCAATTTTCATAAGAGAAATTGGTCTGAAATTCTCTTTTTCTATTGGGTCTTTGTGAGGTTTAGGTATCAATGTGACTATGGCCTCATAGAATGAATTTGGTAATGTTCCATCCATTTCTATCTTTTGGAGTAGCTTGAAGAGTATGGGTATTAGCTCATCCTTGAAGGTCTGGTAGAATTCTGCACTGAAACCATCAGGCCCTGGACTTTTTTTTTCCTGGTTGGTTGGGAGACTATCAATTACTGCTTCTATTTCTATAGGGGAAATGGGACTTTTTAGCTTGTTTATCTGTTCTTCACTCAATTTTGGTAGTTGGAATTGATCAAGAAAATAGTCCATTTCCCTTAGATTTTCAAATTTTGTGACATATATGCTTTCGAAGTAGAATCTTATGATTCTTTGTATTTCTTCAGTGTCTGTTGTTATGTCTCCTTTCTGATTTTGTTGATTTGGATACTGTCTTTCTGTCTTTTAGTTAGTTTGGCTAATGGTTTGTCTATCTTGTTGATTTTCTCAAAGAACCAGCTCTTAGTTTTGTTGATTCTTTGGACTATTTTCTTAGTTTCTAATTTATTAATTTCAGCCCTGATTTTGATTATTACCAGATGTCTACTCCTCTTGGGTTTTTCTGCTTCTTTTTTTTTTCTAGGGCTTGCATCTGTGTCATTAAGTTGATTATGTGGGATGTTTCCAATTTCTTTTTAAAGGCACTTAGTGCTATGAATTTTCCTCTTAGCACTGCTTTCAATGTATCCCACAAATTTGGTATGCTGTTCCTTCATTTTAATTGAATTTCAGGAAGTCTTTCATTTCTTTCTTCATTTCTTCCCTGACCCAGATGTCATTAAGTAGAGAGTTGTTTAGTTTCCTATATGTGTAGGATTTTTGTTATTTCTGTTGTTGCTGAATTGCAGCCTAAGACCATGGTGATCTGATATGATATAAGGTATTATTTCAATCCTCTGACATCTGTCGAATCTTGCTTTGTGACCTGTTATTTGATCAATTTTGGAGAAGGTTCCATGGGTGCAGAGAAGAAGATATATTCCTTTTTGTTTGGTTGAAAAGTTCTGTAGATATCTGTTAGATCCATTTGATTCATGGCATTGGTTAATGATGTTATTTCTTGGCTTAGTTTCTGTTTCAATGACCTATCCTTCAATGAGAATGGCATGTTGAAGCCTCCCACTATTATTGTATGGGGATCGATGTGTGGCTTAAGCTTCATTAATAGATCTTTTACAAATGTGGGTGCTCCTGTATTGGGAGCATAGATGTTCAGAATTGTGATGTCATCTTGGTTGTCTTTACCTTTCATGAGTATGAAGTGTCTTTTGGCATCCCTTTTGATTAATTTTGGTTGAAAGTCTATTCTGTTAGATATTAAAATGGTTACACCAGCTTGCTTCTTGTGACCATTTGCATGCTATATTTTTTCCAGCCTTTTACCCTGAGGTAATGTCTATCTTTATGGGTGAGATGTGTTTCTTGAGTGAAGAAGAATGTTAGATCTTGTTTATGCATCCATTCAGTTAGTCTGTGTCTTTTTATTGGAGAATTGAGACCATTGATGTTGAGAGATATTAATGACCAGCAACTGTTAGGAGTCTTAATTTTGATGTTGGTTCCAGTAGAGAGTTTGTGTAGTTGTGTTTTTGCAATGGTGTAGTTATCTATTTCCTGTGTAGTTTTAGTTATAGCTTGTCCCTTTGGGTGGAGTTTTCCTTCTAGTACCTTCTGTAAAGCTGTATTTGTGGATAGGTACTGTTTGAGTTTGTTTTTGTCATGGAATATTTTGTTTTCTTCATCAATGGTTATTGATAGTTTCCCTGGGTAAATTAGTCTGGCCTGGCACCTGTGGTCCTTTAGTATTTGCAGGACCTCTGTCCAGGCCCTTCTGGCTTTTATGAGTTCTGCTGAGAAGTCAGGTGTAATTCTGATAGGTTTGCCATTAAATGTTATTTGGCACTTTTCCCTTGCAGCTTTTAATATTTTTTTCTTTGTTCAGTATATTTTGGGTTTTGATTATTATGTGAAGGGAAGTTTTTCTTTTCTGGTCTATTCTATTTGATGTTCTATAGGTCTCTTGTATGTTTATAGGCATCTCTTTCTTTAGATTGGGGAATTTTTTTTCTATGATTTTGTTGAGAATATTTTCTGGGCCTTGAACTCTGGCGTCTTCTCTTTCCTCAGATATCTTCTTTTCATGGTGTCCTTGATTTCTTGGATGTTTTGTGTCAGGATTTTTCCAGATTTAGCGTTTTCTTTAATGGTTGCTTCAAGATCTATGATTGTATCTTCTAGACCTGAGATTCGTTCTTCCATCTTTTGGATTCTGTTAGAAAGGCTTGCCTGTGTTGCTCACCTTCCTCTCTGAGCTCTAACATTCCTCTTTTTCTTCTGTCTGTGTATTTATCATTGTATCCATTTTTATCTTCAGATCTTGAACTGTTTTATTGATTTCTTTCATCTGATTGCTTGTATATTCCTGAGTTTCTTCCATTGCCTCTTTATAGTCCCTCAGAGCTTGAACAGTTTTATTGATTTCCTTCATCTGGTTGTTTGTATTTTCCTGAAATTTTTCCAGTGCCTCTCTATAGGCCTCTTTTATGTCTTCCACCTGTTTGGCTGCATCTTCCTGCATTTGATTACTAATTTTATTTGTTTCCTCCATTATCATCCTCACTACTAAGGATTTGAGGTCATTTTCTTGTGTTTCCTTTTTTTTTTTTTTTTTTCTGGGAGAGCTGGCATCTGGAGATGTCATATTGGTTTTTTGTTTCTTTGTTTCTTTTTTGTATGATTTTACGCTGTCCTTAAATCATCTTGCCATCTCTGTTTTTGGGAGGTAGCTTCTGGAGTTGGGTGGAGGGAGTCTGGGGATAGATTCCCCTGTTTTCTCATGATTTTCCTAGGCCAGATGCTCTGATGCTTCACTGGTCTGGATGGCAGGAGGACAGTCCCGTAGTTTAGGACTCTCACAGGTAGTGATCCCCTGCTTTCCTTACTGTGGGTCCTGGTTCTCAGAATGTGCCCTGGTTCAGACCAAATGTCCATAGCCTTCTGGGTCTCCTTGTGGCACTGGAGCTCTCCGGAGACTGACACAGATTGGTTAGACAAGGTCTGATGGTCAATCTACTCCCTGTCTCCCTGAGATTTCCCTAGTCCTGGAGCTCTGATGATCTGCTGGTCTGAGGTTCCAGGTAGTGTTTTGGGACCCAGACTGCTCACAGAGTCCAGGTTAGTGTCACAGTGCCCAAACTGCACATACACTGAGTCTATGTGTCTATGGGCCCTATCTGAGCGTGAGTCTAGTTTGTGTCTCTGGACCCAAATGGGTCTTGGGGCCCAGTCCACATGCGTAGTCCAGTTATCACTGAGTTCAGGCAGGGTATTGGACACTGAGCTCAAGTCCAGTTTGGGTCTCAGAGCCTCAGGGCCCGAGTGGCACACTGAGTCCAGTTGTCCAGTTTGGGTCTCAGGGCCCGAACCACGCCACACACTGAGTTGAGTTAAGGTCATGGGGCCCAAACCCTGTGCCAAGTTTATCCAGAGTCTCCGGGCTGAACTGCACATTGAGTCCAGTTTCGGCCTCAGGGCCTGAACCACACAGAGCCTAATCAGGGTCTCGGGGCCCAAACCCCACACTGAGTTGAGCTAGGGACTCTGGGTCCAAACTGCCCACCAAGTTCAGCTAGTTTCTCTGGCCCCAAACTGTGTGCTGGGCTGAGTCCCCTCTCCTGCAGCAATTTCCACCAGTCACCACACCAATCGCCTCTGCTGGAGGGTTCCTAGCTGCAAACCTAGCTGCTACCACTGTCGCTATAACCCAAGAATATCCACTCTCCTCCCGTGTTCAGGGGTACGCAGGTTTTCTGCATTTTGTTCCTTTTGAGCTGTCAAGATAGCAGATTTATTTAGCATATTTGGAACCCATGATGTGTAAGATGCAAAAGAGCAAGACAGGCAACTTTTCTACTTGAACTATTGTTCCCAGGAACTGCCTCTCACATATGTGGACCTAGGTGTGACAGTTGGTTGTGGAAAGGCTAGCTTTCTAATGGTTCCAAAGCCATTCTAAGGAGGAGCCAAATCAACCTTAGAATAGGTGGTTGCATCTAGTAAGCATGTGTCTATTGGAAGTATGGAGGGGCATGATAGATAGAGAAAAGAGAAATTTCAGTACTATTTTAGTTAAAACAGGTTTTTTTGTTTTTGTTTTTGTTTTGTTTTGTTTTGAGGAGGGGTTTCACTATGTAGTCCTGGCTAGTCTGGACCTCTCTATGCTAACCCGGATGACCTTTTACCTGCTTCTGCCTCCTGAGTGCTGAGACTAAAGGCAGATGCCACCATATCATGCCTAACATTTTATTTATGTGTAATCTACTGAATTTTATTTTGGAGATTAATTACATTAAAAAGGAGAAAGAGAGCAGAGTATAGCCTTCATATAATGGTGTGGATATTTATATTAGCCCTTCATCTTTCTTTGAGAGTTTGGGGGTTCTCTTGCCTTAGATACCTGTCAGAGAGCTCCCAGGAGGCAGAGAGGATCATAAGAATTATTTGAAAATTCACTGCGCTACTTGATAATTGTTTTATATTTTCATTTTATTCATACTATGGAGAAACAATAAGAATTTATTTATTGGTTGAGTGAACTTATCAATTTGTACACTGCACTCTCTTAATACCCTATAACTTTATCATAGATTATAATGTCATACATATAAGGAACTATACAAAACAATCCCTAAAATGTGTTACAAACCTGTCCTTATAAAAAATTCTCTCCTCTTCCCATCTACTTTCCATTCCCTTTATTCTTTCTCAGTCTTTCTGTGTGACACTGCCCCTGTTATACAAACACACACACACACACACACACACACACACACACACACACACAGAGAGAGAGAGAGAGAGAGAGAGAGAGAGAGAGAGACTACACATCATGTAGCTGTTTATACAGAAGTACTCAAAAACAGAAAAGCTTTATAAAAAGTACACACAAATTAAGGTTGCTCAAGACACATCACGATCTAAGGATTAAAAATAACAATGTTTTGTAACACAAAAAATCACAACATATTGCCAAAGTTAATTGAAATTCCTGCATATGTCTAAGATATTAATATTTTCCCTGCTATTTTTTGTAATTAGATTGATGCGGGTATTTAAAAATCTGCTGCCCACATGTGCTTAAGGATGCCAGATTTTTCCTGAGTCATTTTGCCAACTCAGACACCGGGTCTAAATGTGCCTGCTATTCCAGTGGGATATGCACATGAGCTACTGTTATGCTGGAAATACCAGCACAGATGTAGATGTACACAATTATTCTGAGAAAGTCAGTAACTGGGTAAGAACAGCTTTCTGTTGACAATAGCCATGATGGCCTAACCTGATTCACATCTGCAGCTTGACCTCTACAAACTGAGCAGCTTCTGGAACAAGGAAGTGTTTTGAAGATCAGGTATTTCTTATATCTGATTCTCTAGACACAGAAACCAAGATAGAGATTTGGATGCACTTGATATTTTGAAAGACTGTGCTCAGGAGCAAAGAGGTGAGGAAACAAGAGGGAGGGCAGGAGCTCAGCAAGTTGGTTCCCAGTAGAGGAAGACAGTCCACATTTTGTTATCTTAATGTACTAATTTGCCATGGTTGCCACAGCCAAGTGCCACAAGCTGGGTGGATTAAACGATGGATCCTTCTCGCATCACAGAAGCTAATGTTAAGATCAGTGAGTTCTTGTTACTAGGTGAGGGACAGTCACTTAGGGATACTGCCGAGTTTGTTCCATGGGCCAGACAAAGAATTGTACATCCTGAAAAGAAGACTCACGAAGTGACAGTTGGAAGGTAAGAGCCCAGTGACAGATGTGATATCTAGAGATAGGATATAGAGATGCCAAAATGCTCCAGAGTGAAAACAGAATCTTGTGGGTCCCAGAGAAAAAGTTACACATTAAATGGGACAGACAAACACCATCCACAGGGAGAAAAAGAACAAAAATGCTAAAGTAATAGAACAGATAGACAGCACCTGTCAGGAGGTGGACAGGGTCCAGAGCTAGGAGTCAGCCTGTAGCCTTTGAGACCAACTTTCTGTCTTGCTTCCTCAGGTAACCTCTCCTCCTTGGTTAGTCCTGCCTAGTGAGACAAGCTCTTTTACCCCTGCCTTGAAAATCTGTAAAATAAAATTACAGTCTCCTAGAAGAACTGCTAGCTCCTAAGAGCTAGGAGCAACCTTTCCTAAAGGAGCCATTTCTTGTTTTACAGATTATTTCATGTCACTCAACTTTCCTTCACTGGCAGGTCTGTTTACTCTGAGGACTACCATGGAAGCCTTCATTCCTTAGCGAGCAGGTCCCCATTCTCATCCTGCTTCTTCATATGGAATTCCACACTGGTTCTGTGGCCATGATGTTTCCCTTTTGAGAGTTCTTTTCATAGAAAAAGCCAGATACTTTAGTTTAAGGTTATGCTAATAGCCTTATTAAGACTCAATCACCTCTTTCAGGCTCTCCCTGCAGCAACTATAATACTCTAAGATCTCTGGGCAAGGATTTTAACACTGGAATTGACAGTAGACATACATTTTGCCTATTGCTGGCTGTTGGAAGAAGTGGAAGGAGTCTTGGTAACATCCTGAGGTATCCCAGGATGCTGGGGAAGGCAACTGAGAAGGCTGCTCCATAAAGTCCACTGCACACATCCCCACAGGCAGGGACAATAATACTTCTTGAACAATTAGTAATATACCAAATTTGGAAGCCTATCAATTATAAAATGCATGGAAGAAAAGAATGCCCAGTAAGCAATGAATTAGGAAACAGCTACAGAAAGTAGGCTAGGACAAAATTCCATCCTCCGCATTAGGGCAAATGAGCAACAAAGCTATCACACAGAAAGGGAACCAAGAAACTCCTGTTTGCCTCTAGCATGGGATAGAAGGAAGTATAAAGGATTTGGATCATTAGTGCTTACTAGTGTTAAGTAGCCAATTCAGTATTAGGTGCCCTCAGATACACACACCCAACAAAAGCAAACATCTCTCCAAACAGTGAAAATAGCCATAGCTATGAAAGTTTTTCTCTCTGAATAGAGTAATAACCATGACAGGGTAGATGATACTCGCATGTCCTGGTCCTATGCCTCTTGGGTTTAGCTAACTGCAATCTTTGGCCCAAATCTGGGGCTATATCTTGCTCTAAATTCGTATGGAAGCTCAGCTGTAGTCTGTTAGTCGTATGTAATCATCCAACTTGTCAGAGAAATCCTTATCATTTTCTATGACAAAACCCAGTGAATTGCAGTGAGTAGGCTACTCACAAGTAGAACTGTCCCAGGAGTTGAGCTATTTGAACTCCACTTTGATAGTATTTTAATTAGCTAACACTGTGGTCCTGATTAGGTTAGGAGAAAGGTCATTTGCTGTAATGGACAGGAACTGCCTGTGAATTAACACTTGTCCCAAAGGTAGAAAATATTTTTCATTAGAAAAATACCATATATTTATTTTCTATATATTTGATTTTGCTAGAAAAAATAAATTAATTAAAAACGCTTAGGCATTTGAGTTTAGTACTTAGTATACATTTTAAAAAATTGTTAAAATGACCTATTATAACTTTACTCATAAACATATCCTTTAATATTCTGATAAAAATTATTTTCAAGAAAAGTAGGAAAATAGCAGTAGTAAAAAAACACTAAGGAAATAAGAAAAATTAAATATTATTATTACTTATTTTTCTCTCATACAGTATGTCCCCGCAGTTTTAAGTTATTTTGATTAAAATATTTAAGCAGAAGTGTGGCAGTCTGCTGGTGATAATAGCAAGAAGACAGATGGTACATTTTCAAAAGAATCTGCTTACTGCAAGAGCCCACAGGAAGATAGGCAAGCCTGATCTCTAAGCTCCTGCTTTCCTCCAGGTGAACACTCTTCTGATCCACACAAAAGCATTTCAGACACATATATACAAAATCCCTTAGGCACTATGCAATGGCATAAAGAATGCTCTAAGGGGATCATAGATTAGGAGACTTTGGAATTGAACTTTAATGACTAGGTAGCTGAGTAAAGGCAGGGAAGAAAAAAAAAAAAAAGAGGGAAAGTCACACCAAAGGAAAACATGAGAAATAACAAGCATGAAACCTCATCCAAGGGCAGAGATTTTTAAATATCTCAGAGATCATTAGGAGGTTGAGTACGTACTGAGACATGAAGGTAAAAGGTGAAAGGAACACGTGTAAGCCCTGATGTAAGGAACATGACCAGGGAAACTTAAAGAAGAAAAGTAAAGAGCCATTGAAGAAAATAAACTGTGGCCATTACAGAACAGTATCCTTCCCACAGTTGCATATGGCATTACTCGGAATGGACATTCCTGTGGCTCCCTGGTCAGGGCCTCTGCTGATCTCTTCTGCCCTGCCTATGTTGTTTGCTGCTATGCCATAAGGACAAAGCCTTGGCATCCCCTTCTCATTCTGTGGATTCCTTTCAATTGCACAACTTGTATACTATAAACCTCTAAGAAGCTGGATCTCTTTCCCAAGAAGTAGCACAATGAGGGACATTAGTGACATGGTAGGGGCACAGGACTCTGAAGTTCAATTTACCCAAAGGAACAGACAGATCACAATGCCAGGCCTCACATTGGCAATTGAGTTTTACCATATAGGAAGCTTGCAATGGATTCATCCCTAAACTCCTGTTTGTTTTTTTCATCCCTTCTATATTTTTTCTTGCATTTCTAGTGGATATCTGTCCTGTTAGCATACTGTACTGTACGGTTTTGTGTTCTTCAATGGGATGTTCTGATGACCCTTGCAACTATGCGTTTCCATCACCATGGAAACTAGAGTATAATACCACTAACCCAGATACTTCAGCCTGCACCCCCTAGGCTATTAGTGGGCTGAAGTCTTGTACACCATGTTACTACCAGGGATACTGAAGACAACAGGACAGCCCCATTCAGACATGTTTAATTAGGTACAAGTTCCTGAGATGATGATTTGTTTCAAGCCTGCCTGGTTTCCCTTGCATTTTGCTTAGGGTCTGGCTTGGCCACTCCCCTCCTACATTCTCTATCTGGCCTTTCCTATCTCACATAGAACTGGCTGACCACTGCCTTCTTTTGGCCCCATTCCGTCAAGTTCTTCCCCATAATTTAGAATACCTGCCACTCATTTAAAATTGTTCTGTACCTGTTTCTCTCCCCACCCCCACCCCCCACCAGAACCATCTTGCCAGACTTAGGCATCAGGTCACATTTAATTCCTGGCTCTCTGAGAAACCTGACATCTGGAATGGTCTCTCGCTTTTGCACTGTTGCTATTTGGGGCTAGATATTCTTGTGTTGTGGATGACTGTTTTATGTACTGCAGGAAGTTTACTAGCATTCTAAATTCAAGAACCGTTCCCATCCACTTGTGACAATCAAAATCTATTGTGGACATTTGTGCCATTTGTACCATTTGGGGTAGCAGCAAATCTGCCGTGATTGAGGGCAACTGAGAGACAAACACTGACTGAAGGTGAGAGGCCATGGAGAAAGCTCCAGGAACTGCTATGCTGATGGTCTCCGAGAATCGAGGCTTTTCATGTTCACACAGTGTACTGTTTACACTTCTTTAGATGTAGGACAATCACAGGACTTGGCTACCCAACGGATTCTCAATAAGCCCAATGTGGAGAACAGCTTAAAAGGGGCTTGTTGTATTGACTTGTGACCACAATTGCCTCATATAAAGCCAAGGAAAAAATGTTGAGAATACTGTGACCACATGGGGCAAAAACAAACAAACAAATAAACAAGCAAACAAACAAAAATAGTCTTCAAAAATAAAGGCTTGGCTGGGCACAGTCTAGGGAAGCCAAGGCTATACAGAGAAACCCTGTCTCAAAAAATCAAAACCCCAAAGGAAAACATAATAAAAAATAAGGCTATGTCTTGTAGCATTTCAGTCTAACTCTGCACATATCTACAGGAAGCCAGTAGAAGACTCTCTCTGCTCATCCACAAGGATAACAAACCACTACTTTGAGTATCAACTTTTTGCATATCCTGTTATTGGACAGGACAGAAGATGGGGGTCATTTTAATGGTTCAGTAGAAATAACTGACAGTCTATCTGGCTATATAGACTTTGGTGATGGAGAAAGAGTACAGTTTTATGTGTTTGTTGCTCAGAACCATTGAGAATTAATTTTTATCAATAATTAGTGATTTATGATCATATACCTGGCTAAAGATCTGGAAACCCTTCTATGCCTTGGAAGTTCTCAAGTGTCAGGCATTACATGAGGTTGTCTATAACCATCAGGAGATCTGAGCTTCATAAAAGTGCTGTGAGTGGAGAATGCTAAAATCCCACGTTACATGCAAGAGAACCAGGCCTCATAAATTAGGTCCTTAGCATTATCACATAGATAGTATGTGGTAGAAGTGGGATTTGACTGACTTCTATCTCCTGGCACATTGCTTTTTAAGTACCTTTCTACATTTTTTCAAAAAAATATATCCTTTTGGTCTGTTCCCTGTTTTAGGACAGACCACTCCAATATCTTTGGAGTGTTTACTTAGGTAATAAACTTCTTCTTAAACTATGCCACTTGATTGAATTCTGTATTCTAGCCTCACTGACTATCATGTTGTCTTCTGAAGCCACATACCCCAAGACCATCAATTTCCTTGAGAAGACATGAGTAAACTTCTCTTCAAAGTTGGCAAAACCCATGAGTAGATGTTCTTATCACAGCCACAGCTGTGAAAATGGTACTGAGACACTTTCCTCCCGTCTCCAGAAACAGCAGCAGAAAATTCCACCTGGGAAGCTATTGGGTTTCAGCCATCATTTGCAATGTGGCTTTTGAGATTCTAAATTAAACCAACAATACCGACAGTAGCCTGCTGTCATGAAAGTTCCACAAGAAAGCAATGTATAAAACCCCAAGCATCTTTTGTTCTATTCTTTTAAACTTTGTGTGTGTGTGTGTGTGTGTGTGTGTGTGTGTGTAATATGAGTGTGGGAGTAGGAGTACATATCTCGGTGTGCATGTGGAGGACAGCGGATAGGGTTTATGTGATCAATTCTCTCCAGCCATTTTTATGTCAGTTTCAGAGATCAGAGTCCAATTGTCCTTCCTGCAGGACAACCAGCTTCACCTACTGAGTTATCTTCTGGCCGACCTCTTGTTCTAAAAGTTCTTGCCTTTGTTTTCAGCTTTCAAGCCGACCTAGGGGGACATGTCTGTTTGATTTGCTGACTGTGTTGTGAATCTATTTGTTTCCCTCCAAATTTTTGTTTTGTCCCTAGCTTAAAGTAGCAGAATGTTTCACCCCAAATAAGGTGGGCCTGAGGCTCTCCCGCAGCCTGGCTTGTTAAATGCTTGCTGTTCTACTGCATATATCTGACTTGCTATGTTCTTGAAATTAAAATAAGTACGTTTTGGTGCTTCAATCTAGGCCAGTGTTAGCTGCTTCTACGTCTTTACTGTTTAATCCCACCTTTGAACGGCAGAGGGAGCCAATCAAACACGGTGTTGCGCTTACAGGTTTTGCTTTCCGCCGCTGTGCAGGGAGGGTTACAAAGAGGACTTTTGTCTCTTCAAGGCATTTTTAAAACTAGAAGCTGACTATGGAAAACGATGTATACCTTGGCCTCGGTAAATGGTTTATAGGTTAAAATAAATTTTTAACGTATCTGCGGAACTGGTTCTGTATTTGTTCATTTCTTTATAGAGTAGCGATTTCCCACTAGCAGCTGTTAAGCTTGGGAGACCTGGCTTCTTCACAATGAGTGGAGTGTCTGTCTTGTTAAAGCAGACAAAACACACACAGGATTGCTTCGTTTGCTTGTTTTTCTGAGCGAGCTCTTATGTAGCCTATGGCAGTCTCAGATCCCTCATGTAGCTGAGGATGACCTTGGAGTCTTGACCCTTCTGCCTCTACCTCCGCAGCAACGTGATGATGGGTGCGCCTCAGCACACCCACCTTACAGGCTGTGTTTTCAAGTCTAGCCTCCTAAAATGTCATACAAAATGTCTCGATAATTTTTACAATAATTTTAACTTGAAATTATAGTTTGAGTGTGCGGCACTGAATAGCATTTTCAATGAGGTGGAGCTGTTTGTTTTAACTATATAAGTGTGAGTACTTATGTAATTATATATTCTATGTTCATCCAGAATCCTCATTAGAAATCTTATGGTAGCATTGTGGAAGTGACTCCAAACCTATTTTTCGGAAGCCCAAGGTGATCTCAGAGCTCTTGTCCTCACTCACCCTGGGCGAGTCTTGAACTCTGAGGAGGTATCACCTGATTTCTCCAGAGTGTATGACAACCCACAGGAGAGGTTTGCCGAAAGCACCGTTGTTGTCCTGGTTTCATTGCTGAGGTTTGTGAAATCACAGCTTTCTGGTGAACAAACACTCTCGGAGTCCCCAGTTTGTGCCACAGCTGTTTTGGTAACCATCTCATTTAATTTCCACAAAGACCAGCAGGTGTCGTAATTCTCTCCATGCTGCAGATGAAAAATCGAGGCCAACAGAGGTGAAACAACCTGGTGGAGACCACACAGCTGGTCATAAGCAGAGGGGACCTTAGAAGCCAGCTTTGTTCCGTTTGCTTCGTGTGCTTTCTCAATGTGGCGGCCAGATCAAGAACACCCTAGGGTTGGGATGGTAACAGGCAAGCAGTCAGCTAGGGGCTCTACTCTCTATCAGGTGGCCATTAGCTACATCAGTGAACTGAGGCAGGGGGCCTAGCAGCTTGCAATTAGAACTTCAGCTCTGACAGGCATTCGCTGCAGAATAAATCACAGCCATTGAGTGAGAGAAAGAACAAGGCTGGCAAACACACAAAAGGGTCTCTTTTGCAGGGGGATGTTGAAGAGATAAATGTTCCGTTGTTCTCCCCTATGGTTTTAGCCTCTTTTCAGCCACAAAAGAAGTGTGTTAGAACAGTAACTATACTGCTGATTAGACGAAGTGGGTTCATTAGAAAAATAAGGCAGACAAGAGTTGGAGACAACAGAATTTATCAGCATAGTTTAGACTCCAAGGCTCACCACAGTGTCATTTTCTCCACCAGTGGATTCCAGAAAAAGCAAAAACATCTTTTCTGTCATCACCCCCACTGCTCTCTAGTGAAGAAACCAGGAAAGTGTTGAGGTAATTGTGTTCCTGGTGTCTTTGTAATTTCCCAGGTTTTAAATGAGCCAACTCCAAAGCAATGCAGATAAAACTAGTTCAGGCAGCTTGAAACTCAAGCCTGCACTGAAAATATGCAACAAAGGCTGAGTTGACAACTGTAGCTAGTAATTACTATTTGTTTGGTGCTTACATCCATTCCTTAGTTTAATCACAATTCATTTTTTAAAGAAAGGTACTATAATTGTTCCTACTATTGTTACCAAAAAGAAAACTGAGGCTGGGAAAGTTTAGTTTAGTTTTGTTGTTGTTGTTTTTGGTGGTGGTGGTGGCGGCGGTGGTGTGTGTGTGTGTGTGTGTGTGTGTGTGTGTGTGTGTGTGTGTGTGTGTGTGTTTTATTGAAATTCATAGAACTCACGAGAATTTAACTTTGGACCTCTGCCTCTGCCTCAAGGGCTTTGACTCTTAAACATTACAATGTCCTGTCTTTCTTAGAGAATATCTTATTGTGATTAGAAAGGTTATTTTCCTTCTTTGGCCATTTCTTGAAGGAAAAAAAAAGCAAACGTCTATACTGAAGCTACCTATAATACATTGGAAGCTTTTATCCATTTTCATTCTTTCACTAACAAAAAACTGATACCAAATGGAAGTCTGTGTATTTATGAAGGGAGTTGCTTCCTGCTAGCCTCATTTTGCAGTTTGCTTTCTCTTGAAGGAACGAATAACTGCGAGCAACCTTTACTGCTATAATTGGATTTTCGCCATCAGGTATGGTTTGCTAAGATTGTATCCTAGGAGAAATAATACACGTTTAGAGTTTAGCTTTATGGAATCTATTTTCTGTAACCTTAGAGGTCTTAAATTTTATCTAGGAATGCATTGTCGTCAGTGCTTTCAACTTTCCTGTAACCTGCTAAAGGGGGAGAAAGGCTAATTTAGGTAGTGCTCTCTAACCTTGCTCACCCTTCACCAAGAACATACCTATCCACCTTGCATTCACATTTTTAGTCCTCGTGAACTTTGCATAAAACTTCTAAAAATGTTCTTATCTACAAACTGCAGGAAGTCTGGGGATAATTTGGTCTCCAAAATCATTACCAAAGTACTTCAATGTCCTTTGGTGTTGCTCAAGATTTCTTTTATTTCTTTTAGCATATATGGCTCTTAAAATTATTTGTTTAAAGCCCTTA
Source organism: Acomys russatus (assembly GCF_903995435.1). NCBI lineage: Eukaryota > Metazoa > Chordata > Mammalia > Rodentia > Muridae > Acomys > Acomys russatus. The sequence goes on from NC_067149.1 coordinate 31,951,771, forward strand.
ATATTCTGCATAAAATAACAATGAAAAGGAAGGTCTTGGTAAAATGCTTATTATTATTATTATTTTATTAAGAGACCGTATCTTAGGGAATTCTGCTGAGTTGATCACAGTCCTGAGACTGAATTTTCAGTTTGCATTGGGGAATTAACAAGTCTCTGGAGAGGGTGAACCAACTGTTTTCGTTTTCTTTCTGCTGCTATGTTAAGACAGTCTGACCAGAAGCAGCTTCCTGAGGGGGAAATAAAAAAGGATTTAAATGCAGAGTACCCTTCAACCCATCATTAAAGAGAAGTCAGTGCATGAACTCTAGGCAGGAACGTCTAGCAGAGAACATGGAGGGACAGTGCTGGCTGCCTCACTCACGGACTCATGTAATAGCTTTTCCTACCACCCAGGGCATCTGCCTACTGATAGCGTCACCCTCACTAAATCAGACCCCTGTGCCAATTTATAATCTGAAGATTCCCCCAAATCTGGTCTAGGCAATACCTCAGCCAAGGTGTTCTGTTCTGGTGACTCTAGGCTGTGTCAAGTTGACATTAAAGCCAGGAAGCACAACTTACCTGATGGCCTACTTGATTGTAGTAAAAATGGAATTGGAAACCCCTAAATTGTCATAAAATGGAATGGGAGTCCTGAGTATATATTACGGGAAGTTTTTCTAGAAATGTAGAATTGTGTTTTTATTATAGGACATCATACAGTTATTGCATGAATTCATATCATTATTACACGACTGATCAAAAGTTCATCCTATTTCACGATCTTTTGTTGGTTTGCTTTACGCGCTCTGTACTATCCAAACTTCTCAAGGACCATCTTGTGTTTGCTGTTGTGGTCATGGTGCATGTGTGTTGTGTGTTAGCGTGTGCTTTCAGAGGCCAAAGTCTGATGCAGGGTGGCATTGCCCTACTGTTCTCTACCTTCTTCACGTGAGACAAGGTCGCCCTACTAAACATAAAGCTGAGCTACTGGCACCTGCCTGTCTCTGCTGTCACCCAGAAAGGCTGAGGGGACAGGTATGCCCTACCATACCCAGATCCTTTTTTTCCTAATTAATTAATTAACTAATTAATTAATTTTACAGCCTGATCCCAGCCCTCTTCTTCATCTCCTCCCAGTCTTACCCTCACACCTCTCTCCTTCTGGTTCCCTTCTTCTTCTCAGAGAAAGGGAGCCCCCTCCAAGGAGTACCAAATCACCCTGGCACCTCAAATTATAGCAGGACTAAGCACGTCCTCATGGGAAGGACTGTAAGCTTTGTCACAGGTGAAAGCAATCTTGGCAGGCTTTGCCCTTGGACACACGAGGGATACTCACTGAGAAAAACCTAGAGATAGACTGGGTGGAGACATCCTGGGCCTGGAATTCAGGAAGCAGACCAGGGGGACTCCACCCAGATTATTGTGTTTCTAATCGACCCTCAAAGGGAGGAGGAAACCGGCCCTTGCATGTGAGAGACAGACAGGCAGCAAGGAGGAGAGGAGGCAGCAGGTTCAGACCTAGCAGCAAGGACTAGAGAGGCAGCAGGTTCAGACTGAGCTTGAGTGCATGTGGATCAGGAAAAGGATCAGCAAACAGGCTAGACCAGCACGCAGGCCAGAGACACCTAGGGACCTGTCCTGTGGAACGGATACTGGAAGGTTCACTCTTGTTTCCCTTTAACCTTTTTTCCCTCTTGTGTAAGATAGTGGGGTTGTATAATAAAGTTTAATTGTTAAGAGACAGAGCCAACACATCCTCTCCTACTGAAGCCAGAAAAAGCATCCCAGCTGGGGGAAAATGATTCAAAGACAGGCAACAGAGTCAGAGACAGCCCCTACTCCCTTTGCTAGGGAACCCACACGATGAGTTAGCTGCACATCTGCTACATATATGTAGAGGGTCTTGGTGCAGCCCGTGCAAGCTCTTTCATACCCAGCTTTTTTCGTTAGTTGAGGGACCTGAACTTCACAGTTCATGTGCTTTCACAGATGGCACTTTTCTGATAGAGCCAAGGATATCATTACAAGATCAGTCTTAAAGAGGCAAGTTCTCACTTGAAACATTTTGGTGTTTGAAATAATGATTCTTAATTTAATCTGTGCACAGATCACCAGAGCATAGTGTTAAAAACAGAGATGATGACTGAAGGTGACTAGGGAGAGCTAAGGGTTCACTGTTTCTTTCAGCCACACTGTTATTTCATGTTTCAGCCTGCTGGCTCAGCCTCACTTCATTTCTTCATTTTCTTTCAGTTTAATTGCACACCAGAGATAATGGTCCAAGCCTTATAGGACATGTGTCCAACTAAGGCTAAGACCGGTGGATCACTGACATCTTGTCACTTGTCATCATTGCTCTCACTTCTGTGATGCTTTCTCTTGCAGCATTTCCTTTCCCTAAACAATGGAGTGCTAATTATTTCAAGTACCTACTACACCACTTCCAGTCTTTCACCTTACTGGGAACTTTGTGCTTTACACCTATAAGTGATTCCTTAATGTATTTCCTTCAAACTTCTTTTGCAGTTCTTGTTTTTCACGTATAGGCTTCTCCTAAGAAAGCAAATTGACCCATATTCCAGTTACTATGGCTTTGCAACAAACCACTGAAAAAAGTAGTTAGTTAATACAGAAGTGTTTATTTTGCTCTTGCATCTGAAATCTGGGGACAACCCCTACGAACAAGCTTCTCTTTGTTATTGGATTTGAGTTTGAATGAAGGAGCTGGCAGACAGGCTGGGGACTAGGATGATCTGAAGGCCTCCCTCCTTTCCCTTGTGCATGCCACCTGGATAGGGAAGACTCAACAGCTGGGTCTCCTTGGACATCTGTTCCCATCTCTATGTGGTGTCACCACATGGTCTTTTTATCACAGCTGCTTCAAGTTAGCTAGACTCCAAAAACACAGGTGGAGGAATGAGAAAGGTGAAACTTGAACAGAAGCATAGGGGCCAGTTTGGAAGCCATCTGGCCATTTGTGACCTAGCTTTGGAAGTTACTCAAGAGGTAACACTTTGTTTTTCTTCTGTCAGCCAAGTTCCCATTTTGGGAGCAAGTCATTGGGGATGCTTCATGTTTGAGCATAGGAGAAAATTTTTCTCTAAGAGGGATAATGCCAAAGAGTTTGCAGAATGTTTATTTAAAAATTACATTGTCCAACTGTTAATTCTGACTGTTGTCTTATTTTTCCCACTTACTTATATTATATTACTTACGTTATTATTATATTAGTTATTTTATATTTCCCATTTGCTGTGCATAATAAATTTTCCTCATACCAGAGTGCACTTATGAATTGCACTTGGTCATAATCACTGCTCTATCACCATGGACTCCAAAATAATTGGGCAAAGAATAGGCATGAACTAATCCTTGGTGACTCAATGTTAAATGAGTTAAGCTTGCTTCTCTGCAGAACTCAGTTCACTTGCCATTTACTTCTGTTTCTGATGAATTAGATAATATGTGAAAGCGTCTTAGTGCAGTACAGTCTACAGATCACTAAGACCAGGCAGTTCTAGACATTGTCCCTAATAATAGGTAACATTGATGGGGTCTTTAACACACACCTCAGGCTTCAAGTACGTTACTTTCTGTATCTTGCTAGGAAATCTCTGAGGTAGAACTAATATTGCATCCTTATTTCAGATAATAATGTGGAGACATCCCTGGAATTCTGTTCGTTGATGGTGTATGTGATCACTCATATTAGCAAGGTAGCAAAAAGGTGATTCGGGACTAAAACATTCACCCTTATCCTGACATCCATTTCAGTTCTCTCTGTGTTAATTTCCCCCATGCATAGACTCAGAATGCTAAACATATCAGGGAAGATTAAGAATAAGAATAATGTACTTGTGAGAATGTAATAATGATGCTGCCTACTAACCAATCTCCAGAATCAAAATAAAGTTCTCCTCCATTTTAACCAATACAATATTTGATTTCTTTGCTTCCATATTCACCCTGTATAAACCACATTTCCTGTGGCCAAGCTAAGTGCTCTCATTAAGGAGCTTCCTAATTTGTGAATTACCATTTGTCTTTTAAGAGTAATATAATCATCAATATTTAGTGTGGACTCCCTAAGTAAAATTAAATACATTGTGTGCATATTGTTTTCTAAATTGTATGGCCCTGTTTGTCAGGAAAGGTCTAATTATGCATGCCCATGCCAAAGTGGCATGCTCTGGTAAGCAGTTGAGAAATGATTGAATGAGCCCAATAATAATAGTGAAAAGTGCTCTTATAATTAAAATATGTATAGTCTCCATATTTATTTGGTGCTTGGATGCCTCAAATTCTATTAGGTACAGTGCAATTATTATTAAAGAAAATACAGTGGTTTTTTTTTTATGTGAAATTGTTAAGCTGGAAAACAGAAAGAATAGAGATTTGATTCTAATTTTTCATATATTTCAAAATGAAATAGTCTCATTCCTTAATTCATCTGTAAGCTTCCATCCTTTCATCTGTAAAATGGGAGGATAGTTCAACCTTACAGTTGTGACTAAATGGTAAAATATTCACAGTAACACTTTGCAGGATTCACAAAACATAGTCATTGAGGCCATATATGTAAAATAATTTCTATTTGTTTTAAGGAATGAGTCTTACCTTGATGTTTATTAAAAGAAGTCATTTATAAAAAGGTCTTGAAAATATACAATTTAATGTAAGAAAACTGAACTGGGGCATATCTCAGTTGTTGTGGTACAGGTAGTAGTGGGCGTTGTGCTTAGCACCCAAGAATTAGCGCTAGTGCATAAGGGGAAAGGAATTGTAAAAACGAAGTCGAGGGGCTTATTATAAAATATAGGTTAGATTTTCACATTTTGAGAAGAAATACATTCTGGTCTGAGGATAGTGCATGTTAAGTACTGTGATGGCCTTACTGACTGTGCTAACTCTTGCCTTACTCAGTTATTAAGTAGAAATACGGTGTGTCCTGAGATGAGACTTTTACGATATTATCCCACTATCACTTTCTAGCTGATTCTTTACTAAATGAGGTTTGATGGTGTTTTGAGGCAGTGACTTAATTTATACCAGCAAAGGAAAATTCCATGGAGTCAGTGATTTCAAAAACAAGTATTACTTTTTCTAGGACTGGAGGCTCTGGAGGTCATGATCAAGACATTAGTAGATTCTGTCTGCAACAGCTAGCTCTTGGACATTGAATAGTCATGTTATTTTCCTGTTGTATCTTACTGTGGTACCCTGGTGACTGTGGGAGAAGTAGAGAGATAGAGAGAGATGAGACAGAGGTCAAAGACACCCAGAGAAAGATATGTGTGTGTGTGTGTGTGTGTGTGTGTGTGTGTGTGTGTGTGTGTGTGTACACATGTACAATAATTTCTACTTGTTTTACGGAATGGGTCCTATCTTGATGCTTATCACAAGAAGTCAGTTATGAAAAGGTCCTTTTATAAATTCTTGAAAATATATATATATATATATATAGAAAGACAGAGAGAGAGAGAGAGAGAGAGAGAGAGAGAGAGAGAGAGAGAGAGAGAGAGAGAGAGAGAGAGAGAAAGCTATTGCATAAGAAAACCCTCCTCATGAGGCTCCATCCTCATAGTTCTCAAATATCTTCTCTCAATGGCATCAAGTTAAGGGACAGGATTTCATTATAAATCTGAAAGAGACAGACATTTAGTCTCTAGTATGATTGGCTCCAATGGTCAATTCATGATAATCTTCAGGCCATAGCTTCAATTCTTCTTTGCTTTGTCAAATAGACACTTTCCAGCCATGCACAAGGAGAATTGCGCTCATGGTAAATGATGGGCCCTGTCTGGTAGGAAAAGCAGTACCATAGCCACAGAAGACCAGTGGAAGGAGTGGCCTCTCTCCTAGAAACAGTAGTGACTAGGGTATTTTGGTAACAAGTGAGCTCAGGATATAGAGCCACTCTGATGTGCAAAGAGTGATTTTTCCTTATTTTAGACTCACTTTGTGATATAGGCAATATAGGAAAAAATGGTTTAAAATTAGTGGTATTTTAATGCCGGATACAGCAGTGTCCTCCAGTAACTAGCAAGGGCAGGGACCGTTAGGAACTGAAAACAACAATTAAAACTTCTAGGATTATATTGCTACCAGGCTGCCAACCTAGGCTAATGTTTCCAAGAATTGGGGCTTATCTGGGTGTTTTGTCTGAGGTCCAGGGGTCCTACAGATGAAGATGACTGTGCCACTCTGCAGCCTTCTTTCTCCAGAGGCCTCCTGTGTTTGTTACATTTTCTCTTGTTGAGGATGCATGCATTCTTGCTAACCTGCCAGCATAAATGTGTACGGTCTCTGGAAAATGTGCTGTATTTGTGACACTGGCAGCACTAAGTGTTTACAAAAGACTGCTTTGTCTTTTTTCCTATGTGCTTTGCTAAACTACCCTCTTCCTTTCTGGCCTTTCTCAAAGTGAAAAGAAGTCATGCGCATGGTAGGTTGAAGTGCCAGGTGCCACTTTCTGTCCTCAAGGGCTGTCACATCCTCTTCCCACTGTCGGTGGTTGGAATGATAGTAACTTCCAGGCCAAATTCAGGAGCCTCTTGAAAACTGCAGAACCACAGGATAGAAAGAGTTCAAATCTCTTATTCTCTACTTGGAGGAGAGCCATCTGAGAAGCAATATTTTTTTTATCAACAAAAATAACTTTCTAGTATAAGTGTCTAAGATCCCAGAGCTTAGTCCATTAAAACAGGAAAACCATCAACAAACACTGTCTATTCACAGTAGTAGCGTTTGCCGTACAGTAACTTAGTAAATGCCAAGTCCTGTGTGAGTTGTATACCATTTGTACCATTTGGTCATGAAGTAGAAGGCGACCACTCCCACTTCGTGGATGAGTTAACTAGTATAGGTTACACAGTGGTTAGCAACAGTCTGACTAATTTAGATAACTTCTTAAGGGCTATTTAAGGTCTCTTCGATGTGTATAAACAGTTGCAGGTGTGTTTGTGTGTATTCCTGTGTGTACACATGTATGAATATAAATGTACAGGACAGAGGTCAACCTAGATGTTCTCAATCACTCTCCACTTAATGACTTGAAACAGAGTCAGAAGTTCACTGATTCAGCAAAACAAGCTGCCCCCAAAACCCTAGGATCCTCTTTTTTTTCAACCACTCTAGCACTTGGGTTACAGGCACACATTGATATCATGGCTTTTTGATATTTTAAAGCATGTGTTATGGGGAATGTATTCAGTCTTCAGGCACATGTAAAAATTTAATGACCATGAAACAATCAGGGATTATATGAATACTATATTCATGGTGTTTTGGCTAATTATATTTGAAAACCTTGTAGAAAACATCCTTCCTCTCTTGAGTGTTTTGTGATTCTTCTTGCTGTATGTAATTTTTATTTACATGTAATAATATAAATGTATATGCCAAAAATTAAAATAAAACCTTTTGGAAAAAAAGAAAAATGAAAGAAAGAAAAACATTTAATGACCAAGCTATGTCTTCATCCCCATGGTGTGTTTATGTAGAAGATGGAATTGAACTCTGGTCTTTGGTCCTCAGGCTTTTACAATAAACACTTGACATTCCACAACTGAGCCATCTCTCCAGTCCAGCTCTAAGACCCTTCAGCTAAAATTCATTGAGAAAGAAAGCCCATGGAAGTTTTGCTTTCCTTTTTAGCATCAGAGGAAAAAGTTAGTTTCTTACTCATTTCATATCTGTTTGTATAAAACATTTCAAAATGGTGCCATCAATAGATACTAATTTTCAATTCTGTAATTCTTTCTAGCATTTTAATTACCTGGAAAATTGGTATACTCTAACATGCAAATGTAAGATCATGTACTCAGATGTCTTCTAAAACAATGAAAAGAGGATTTTATTTCTCATTGAAATAAGCCTAAGACACAGAAGTCTGTTTCTAGACATACCTTTTACTTGGTATAGCCCACTTAAAGTGAACAGTTCAAAACTAGCCTTGCTTGACTTAAGTATATATGTTCACACACAGCACATCTGAAATTTTCACATTATGGTTCATTGAAAAGGCAATGGGCTTTGCAACAGGATTGATAACAAAAGGAAAAATGATGAGGAAAATTGCCTTACTTATCGGCTGCAGTACTCTTGATTGCTAAGTGTAATTTTCCGGTTCATTATAAGGGGGGTGGGTGGGTGTTTGACCGTTAACTTGACTACTCACGGATTTCACTGATACAAAGAACAAGTTGTTTGAAACATGCTTTGCTTTTTAACGATGTCAAGGTAATTGTGTGTTTTTAAAGCATCATCTGTTTTCATCAGTTTCCCCCCCGGTGTAGTTATACGCAGGGAAAATACTTAAAGGTCCTCAGACACGGTGCAACGTGAGCCAGCCATAGACAAGAGAAGATGTTAAAATTATGCGGAGTGACACAAGCCATTTTCTGAGTAACCGCTTGACATAGCATGAGATTTGACTGGGTAATTGAGGCAAATAGCCCTGCCATTATAGATGTCATGATAGATAAGACAGGGGTCAGAAAACACAACAACTTTAATCATCCTTTAAAATAGAGGGCCGCTGCTCTAGCACACTATAGACAATGTGACCATTTAAAATTGTAATTACTTATTCTACTATCAGTCCCAAATTTTAGTCCCCAAGGGACACTCTTCTGCCCCAAGGCACTTGTATTTCTTTCTATTATCTTGAACTTATGACATTTTTTCTTTTTATTCAAGACCAAAAACTACTAGCCACATGTGACAGTTTAAATTTAAATGAACTAAAAGTGAAACATCCCATTTCTCAGTATCAATACCCACATTTAAAGTTCAAAGTGTTCAGTGGCTTTGGGGCCAGTGGGTACTATGGTAGACAGTGAGAACTGCAGTGTCTCCAGCAGTTTATAAATATGGTGAAGCACTAGACTATTATACATGACAGCCATGCTATTGGAAATATGGAAATTGATCACCGGATGGGTGGCCAGTCCAACCTGAAATTAGAAGATACTTATTTGGTTTGAATGACAAATAATTTTTGTAGTCTGATTTGATGTTGGAACAATAATAATGTGTGTGTGTGTGTGTGTGTGTGTGTGTGTGTGTGTGTGTGCGTGTGTGTGTGTGTATATAAATAAAATATACTATCCAAGGGGATGGAAAGATGGCTGTGTGGTTAAGAGCCCTATCTGCTCTTCCAAAGGTCCTGAGTTCAATTCCCAGCAACCACATGGTGGCTCACAACCACCTATACTGAGATCTGGTGTCCTCTACTGGCGTGCAAGCTAACATGCAGGCAGAACACTGTATAAATAAAAAATAAATAAATCTTAAAAATATATATTATCCAAATTATTTTCCTATAATTTTTTCAATTACAACTTAAAAACCTAAAAAAATTGATCTGAGTTCAAGAAATTTTAACATCTGTGGCTTCCTTTATAAATCATTTGGGCACTGTTGATCTGTAGTGACAAAGCCTAGTTTATAGAAACACCAATTCATACCTATGATCCAGCACGGATGAGCTTGCATATGAGAGTGGGAAGTGTTGGGAGGTAGGTAGCTCTTCCAATAGGGGAAAGGTCACTGTTATGATAAACATCTGCAGCAGAGTGAAAGTTAAGTAAAATACAAATTATAAAAGGGTTTGCGCAGGAAGGCTGCTTGCAAAGACTAAGTTTGAGCTGAACAGTACATATTTGCTGCAGCTTAAGAAACTATCACGTCCAGGTGAATTTGGAATTAATTATTTATATTCCTTAACTGAACTTCTGCAAGAAGGTTAGGGTCTGAGGCTTTATTTTTTCATGTCAAGGTGATGGAAAGGCAGCAGCCAAAAGTGGAATGCTCTGATCTTCCAAACACAATTCTTCAACAAAACAGCCTTTCTTTATCAAAGGTTTTAATGAGATCATCATGAAATAAATCTATATTTCTAGCACTCACATTAAAATCCAGCCTTTGTTTTCCATACATGTCTTACTATATTCTTCTTGATATCCATGCTGTTATGCTTTTATACACTGATTTGTTCAGAGTAATTTCCCAATCTAGAATGCTCTTCTCACTCCCGTTGAAGTCTTCGAAGGCTCTGTTCAAATGTTACAGCTTCCTACTGCTAAGCAATCATCAAACAAATATCAACATTTAATCTTGACCTGGCCTACCCAAGTGATGGACACATTATTACCTTAGGTCAGACTTACATGGGTCTGTGAACACTGTTCTTCATTCACATGGCTAATTCTTCTTCTTCTTCTTCTTTTTTTTTTTTTCTTCTTTTTTTGGTTTTTTGAGACAGGGTTTCTCTATGTAGCCTTGGCCATCCTGGACTCACTTTGTAGACCAGGCTGGCCTCGAACTCACAGCGATCCGCCTGCCTCTGCCTCCCGAGTGCTGGGATTAAAGGCATGTGCCACATGGCTAATTCTTAAAGGGAGAGCATGCTCTGTATTTATAACCTCAGTCCTTTTTCCTTAAAAAGCAGTTCACTGTATGAGCTAAGTTTCAAAATCCCTGGCGAATGTTGTTCTTCTTCCAAAAAGAGAAAATGCAATCTTCTTAGTTAATAGAAGGACACTTCACAAGTTAGGACTAAATAGTTGCTAACTATCTAAATCATGGTCAGGGCACAAACACAGCTCTAAGTACTCTACTGCTGCTTCAGGCACTGATTAAATGATGCTTTCAACCTTGTTTGCCCTTCCTTGAATGCATTTGGTTGTTGAAGGCTTCACACCTGTATTTAAGCTTGTTTATGTAGAACACACAGATGAATAAGCTAACTATATACTCGGTGCCAGAAAGAAGAGGAAAAGAAGTATAAACATAGCTTTGGGGAATTAGTTTGCAATCAAGATACCATACTTGTTATATTACTAGGTCCGATGTTTTACTCTACGACAATTTTCAGTCTCCACACTAACATCAGACTGATGCTGACTTCTTCTTCTTCTTTATCCCTCTATTCACCAATCATTTACTGCACATTCAATTCTTACCAGACGTTGCTAGTCAGTTCAGTTATATGATACCAAATCATTGCACATACACATTTTGCAAGCCATATATAATCTATATATGGTGTAAGCAGAGAGAAATGTGTAGACATTTTATAGGAGCTGTTGATATAGTTATATTAGTTACAGTGTCACATGCCCATATTTGTTTTGCAATCATTAGATGTTTCTTAAGTTACGTAATTCTGACCTTATCCTGCAAAGAACAGTGATTTACAAAATAAAATCATGATGTCCCATTTGACTAACTAGCTATATACCTTGGTAACTATCCCTTTCTATGTATATTGTAAAATATACAGGCAGACAAGTGGAAGCGTAAGACACTTGCCCATTTCTTCTGTAGTAGTTAACAACAAAATTTAAGAAGGAGAAAAGAGCTGTTGCCCAGTGTTTCTTAAATATCTCTAAACAAAACTTGTCAACCCAGGTGCTGGAGGATTATAACATAGCTAGAGAGAGGCTGAGGAGTCCCCCATGTTTTGTTTTCCTTTATCAACTGTCCTGTTTATTAGAAGGGAAGTGTGAAACTCTGGCCTGACCAGGCTTTGTACTTTGAAGCATATAAAAGTCGCCACCGGGACTGCTAAAATTACTTCTGTGCAGTTTCACATCCCATGTTTCTTATTCAGCATATTTGAACTTGTGGAAAATCCCTGGAATATGAAATCTTAATGAAAATTTCCTAGTAATTTCAATACAAGGCTACAGATCACAGTTTGAGAAATGCAGGTTTGATGCAGCAATATTGGGGAGTTCTAGATTGAATATTTTGTGGACCATCAGGCACTATGAGCAAACAGTGAAATTCCCTATGACAATTATTTGAAATGATAAAAATTATCTTCTAGTAAACAACATTTATTAGTTTATTTCTATTTTACCCTCTATTTTATCTTTCCTTCATAATAATATGATCCCAACTCATTTATCCATTCGTCAACTGCATTAGAATTTCTGTTGAGTAGATATGGTGGTTGGTGGTTCCTAATCCCCTACAACTCATGATAGAAGTGGATCTTATGGTTATGTATTAAATAAAAGAATATATTGATTCAAAGCTGCAATGTTTATGTATTTTACTAAAAAGTTTGCATGTTGAAGCTCTACTCCTTTATTCGTGATTCTTGTAATATCAGATTCAGTAATTAACTACTGCATGGAAGAACCTGTCCCAATTAAACTTGGTGTTTGATTCTTATCTGGAAACTGATTCAAGGTGCTAGCAGGGTGTTTGCGTCTTTCATGTGTCCCTTCTGGGAACTTAAGAGATATCTTTGTGTTTCTCAATACTTGTTTGGGTGATCATTTGCTCAAGTCTAGTTCCCAGAAGAACAAAGACAAACACTCCAATGCTGCTTCCTAAGAAAACCTCTCTATACAAGAATACTACTTGCATTGAGTTCTATCAGTCAATCAAATGACTAAGGCTGTCCGCACTCCCAGGGTAAAAACTATTCTTTAATTAGTACTGGGAGAAGCAACAAATTTGTAGAAATCTTCCCATGGATCATAAGCAAGACAAATATTAAATATGTAAACTGGGTACAGTGGTACATGATCTGTGGTGGTAGCACTTAGGAGGATCAGGCTGGTATCCAAAATCAAACAAATGATTTCCTTAAACAAACAAACAAACAAATAAACAAACAAAACTAACAAAACGACAGCCTACCAACTGAGAAAAGGTCTTCCCCAACCCTACAATTGACAAAGGGCTAATATGCAAACTATATAAAGAACTCAAGAAATTAAATACCACCAAACCAAATAATTCAATTAAAAAAATGGGGTACAGAGCTAAACAAAGAATTCTCAACAGAGGAATATGAAATGGCCAACAAACACTTAAAGAAATGCTCAATGTCCTTAGTCCTCAGAGAAATGCAAATTAAAACAACTCTGAGATTCCATCTTACATCCATCAGAATGGCTAAGATCAAAAATCTCAAGTGACAGCACATGCTGGCAAGTGTGTGGAGAAAGGGGAATATTCCTCTATTGCTGGTGAGAGTGCAAACTTGTATAATTACTTTGAAAATCAATATGGCACTTTCTCAGAAAGTTGGTAATAGCTCTGACTCAAGACTCAGCTATACCATTCCTGAGAATATACCTAGAATATGCCCTACCATACAATAAGGACATTTGCTCAACTATGTTCATAGCAGCTTTATTCATAATAGCCAGAATCTGGAAGCAACCTAGATGTCCCTCAACTGAAGAATGGATGAAGAAGCTGTGGTACATTTACATAATGGAATACTATTCGGTTATTAAAACCAAGGAAATCTTGAAACTTGCAGACAAATGAATGGAACTAGAAATGATCATTCTGAGTGAGGTAGCCCAGACTCAGAAAGACATGCATGGTATACACTCCCTTATAAGCGTATATTAGCCCAACATAGATTCCCTCTGAGAGACTCCACCCAATGGGGGAATCCAGACAGAGGTTGGAACTTACTGCTGGACTTCAAGTGGAGCACTGAGAATGGTATGTAAGAATGTGAAAGAGAAGGGACTCAGAGAATACAGGAGCCTCACAAGGAGACCTTCACAGTAAGCAGATCTGGACCCAGGGGAGCCTGCACAAACTGTTGCACCAACCAAAGACAATGTATGCATTAACCCTAACCCCCTCTTCAGGTATAGCTAATGGGCAGCTCATTTTCCCACTGTTGTGGGAAAAGTGGGGACTGCCTCTGATATGATGTCTAGTGCTCCCAATTTGATCACTTCCCTTGGTGGGGAGGCAGGGCAGACACACAGAGGAAGAGGAAGCAGCCTATCTGGATGAGACCTGATAGGCTGTGGTCATATGGTGAAGGAGAGGGTCCCCTTCTGTCAGAGGTCTAGGGGAGAGGAATGGCAGAAGAGCATAGGGTCTGGAAGGTGCAAGTGAGGCGATAACAACTGGGATATAATCTGAATAAATTATAATAAATTAAAAATATTTTAATGTTAAAAACCCTGAACTCTGTTGCCCCATATTTGACGACCTCCCCTTGGTGGGGAGGCCTGATGGCACTCAAAAAATGAATAGGTAAGCTACCAAGATGAGACTTGATAGCCTGTGACCATAAAGTGAGGGAGGAGATCCCCCTTGGTCATGGACCTAGGGGAGGGGAATAGGGTGGGAGGTGGGGGGGGGAGGGAGGAGGAACGGGAGGACACAAGTGATGGGATAACAAGTGAGTTGTAATTGGAATAAATTAATTAAAAAAACAATTCAGTAAATAGACTCGTAATAATTACTCATAGAGAAGAGTTTGGTACTGGGAAAATGTAAAACAGAGGAAGTTAGGAAAAGAGTCCCTAAGGAAGCAATATTGAAACTGAGACAGGCCCCAAATCAAAGTATTACCATAAAATGTAAAGATGCAATAATTAGAAATCAGGTAGGATGATTCAGAAAATGAAATGATGGCAAAATGCTATAAACTAGTCTTCATTTCTTTCTTCGTCTGCTAGGCAGCATGTCATGTCTTTGTATTCATTATCTCATTTAACCTGCACAGAAATCTTAGGTGACTCATATTCCCACTTTACCTGAACTAAAAAATAAGAATGTCCCAGGATCACAAAGATGATTAGTGACACAGTCACTGTTTTTAGTGTCTTCATTTACCCATGGCATTTTAGAGGACATGCATTCTTATACGAAAGTCAGTCACAGTGAGAGATCAAGAGTGGCTCAGAAATTCCAATGAGGGGCAGGCGCCTGAGGAGAAAGTTATGTACAAAGTAAGGACAGAACAAACACGGAAGATGAACTCCATCTCCTGCGCCCCTGGCTCTGGTAGAGAGTTGTAATTTCTCTCACAGCAGAGTTTTAAAAGGAGATTGAAAAATAACAGCTGGACTCCCATTTTTAAGTGGGAAAGGGTAGTTCGTCAGTTTCATTTGATTCTATTTTTTCAATCATAGATACATTTACTAAAAGCTCGGATAGATTCTGTTTCCTAGGCATGGCGGGCATTATCCTGTGCCTTACAACTGGACAGGATTTACCAAATAAATAATACTCTTGTAAATAAGCCTGAAGAGGTCCCTGTCACTTGTGTAGGTTTCCACAGCTCTGGTGACAGTGCAGTGAATGTATTGGCTAGGTGATGTGGGTCTTTTGATCTATAGGATCTACAGATGTAATACTTTATCTGGGCCACATGATATACCATCAAGTCAGTGCTGCTTGAAGATGGATTACTTGATAAAATAAGGTTAGCTGTCAAAAACTCATTCCAGGGACTCAAAGTTTGGCTCGGGGGAAAAATCATTTCGGACCTTAAAGAATACATTTTTCATTCAAGTGGAGGGAAAGACAACTCAGGAGAGGCAAGAGGCTAGGAGGCCCCGTGAACTCTGATAAAAATGATGCTTTTTCGTACTCAGGGAAAAGAAAGACAGGGGCCAAATCAAAGAATCCTTGGCTATTGCATTTTGAGGTTTTTGGAGGAGTTTATAGGACGGGCCAACAAGAGAGTCTTTCGGTAACTTGTCAGTGACATGCCATTGCAATAGCACAGGCTGAAAAAAATTGAGTAGGTGTTTCACAAGACTAAGTTTTAAGAAACATCTGGAGTTAAGAGTTTGTATAAGAGTGAGAAAATTTCTTATTATTATTTTGCATATCCCTATTTATGGATGCTTTAACAACTGCCATTTTACAGCGGGTGATAATATATTCTAAAATGATCTTTAATACTGATATTTTGAAATCTGTTCTTAAATATGTGCATGCCATCTGAAAATTAAAAAAATAACTGTCTTCTAATGTTTTGTCTTCAGATGTGCTGACTAATGTTGAAATTTTATTTATATTTATACTTATCTATAAATTCAGATTTCAGATACACTTATTTTTAGCTTCTACCTGGCATATTTTTTTTGTGTGTGTGATAATGTCCAATAATAGATATTCAGGTGAGATAATTACCTAAGCCAAAGCCCCAAACAGGAAACAGAAATGAAACGAAAGCCTGGAGGAATCCATGGGATAGAGGGATTTTTTTTTTTTTTTCCAGAACAGTAGTAAGTCCTTGGAGCGTCCCCAGATTATAAAGCTGAGATTTGAATCTGAAAAGGTAGAAAATACTCAGTCAGAAAAGACATTGTACATCTCAGCTCAGGATCCTAAGAAAGAGCGAGTCAGTCAACGAAAGCTTCAGTGTTTTGATACTCTCAAGTAGTGATTTAGAAACCAAAGCTTTACCATTTAGTTACACCATTCTCCAAGGAAAGAGGCTGGCCTCTTCATCAGACCAGCTGTGTCTGCTTTCAAAAGACCTGTGGACTGACTGCTTCCACTCTTTCAAGAGGATGGAGAGGTTCATTCCCTCTCAGAGTCTAGGGAGTCTCTAGAGTGTGAGTGCTATGGAAGACTGAAGACGAGGAATTCATCTATTACTGTGGCCAAGCCACCATCTGTGGTTGGTGAAGCCCTCTGTGGTGGTCGGAATGAAAACTGGTCCATATAGACTCAGAGAGTTGCATTACTGGAGGTGTGGCTTTGTTTGAGTAGGTGTGGCCTCATCCAAGTGGGTGTGGCTTGGTTGGAAGAGGCCTGTCAGTGTAGGGTGGTCTTTGAGGTTTCAGAAGCTCAGGCCAGGCCAAGTGACTAACTGTCTCTTCCTATTGCTCTCGGATCAGATGTAGAACTCTCGGCTACCTCTCCAGCACCATGTCGGCCTGCCGTACTTTCCTGCAGAACGATAACGAACTAAAGCTCTAAATGCAAGCCAGCCCCAAATGAATATTCTCCTTTTTAAGAACAAAACTCAGCAACATAGAGATACAGCTTATAACATTTCATTTTCCAAATGTTGGCAAAGTTCCAAAGTGGGTTCAAGTTTATCAGGCACATTAATTTTCTAATTCCTTTAATTATATCACCTTGAGACAGATGGATCTCTGAACAGGAGCAGTTTCCACTGGGTTCAGATTAGGTAGGGGAACTCTATTGACATTCTCTGGTGGTGAATATAACACATAATCATATAATCTTAATGCGATTTTAAAATATATTTATGTTTTGAAATTAATATGTACTTAAGATAACAAGACATTACAGATACTTTTTCATTTTGCTTTTATAGTAGAAATATTTATTATTATTTTTTAAATAAATTTGAAATTATAATTACAACATTTCTCCATTTCCTTTCATTAGCATACAACACCATATAAATGGCCCTAGCAGAGTCTTTGGGGGACTCTCAAACACCACTCTGAAATTTCACAATCAAGACCTCCATTGTCTGCCTCTGTGTCTGCAGCTTTTCAGTTCCTACAACAGCATCTCATTAAGCCTGAGCACTCAGTGGCTTCTCTAGCCAAAGGTCTAAAAGCCACCACAGTCATCCTCAAAACCCATGGTCAGGCTTATCACATCCATAATTCACACTCTGGTACCAATTTCATCTTAGGGTTACTTCTGCTGTGCTAAAACATCATGACCAAAAGCAACTTGGGAAGAAAAGTTTACCTCATCTTGTACTTCCAGAGAAGTCAGGACAGGAAAGCTTTGCAAGAAGTTGGAGGCAGTAGCTGAAGTGGAGACCATAGAGGAGTGCTGCTTCATGGTTTGCTTCTCTTGGCTTATTTAGCCTACTTTTTTTTGTAGCACCCAAAACTACTAGCCAAGTTTTGGCACCACCTACCGTGGAAATAAGCCTCCAACACCAGTCACTAAGGAAATGCCTGTGGCCTGATCTCATGGAGGCATTTTCTCAACTGAAATTTTCTCCTCTCAGATGACTCAAGCTTGTATCAAGTTGACATAAAACTAGCAAGCACTCATATAAATGACTGCTTTGCATACTGCATTCAATATTCACTTAAACTCCAGTCTCAACATAGACTTCAGACTGATTTTTTGTGCAGAATGAAATGACAGTTTTATTGAATAATCCTAAAGTGCTAATCACAGACTTTAAGTAACAGGCTTTAAAAAATCACCTGTATATACTGTTTAAAAAAAATAAACTGGAGCCGGGCGTGGTGGCACACGCCTTTAATCCCAGCACTCGGGAGGCAGAGGCAGGCAGATCGCTGTAAGTTCAAGGCCAGCTTGGTCTACAAAGCGAGTCCAGGACAGCCAAGGCTACACAGAGAAACCCTGTCTCGAAAACTAAAAAACAAACAAAAAAACCAAAACTGATTTGTGGTTTCTTATTTCAGTAGGTTAGACCAGGTGTGAATCAGTTTTCTGTAACGTTTTCCCACAATGATGGGAATGCATTAGTATTCAACTAATAGTGTCCATATACTTATCATAAGACAAGTGGCGTTGAAAACATATTTTCTTAGTACTATTTGATCTAGTTTGAGGATTTATTAGCTCTGATGCCAACAGTTGTTTTAAAAGCGTCTATTCCTGTTATTGCTATTTCTCTAATCTCTGGAGTTTGAGATGCAGGTTACAGACAACACATCACAGTTCAATGAGCTGTGGGCAGTAGAGTCATGCACTGTGTTTGATTACATTGTAGTTGCATGCATTATTACATGTTCTCAAGAAAGTCATGACATTTAAAATCATCAAAGGAGATCATATTGTCATTGGGAAATCCTGAGTAATGTGGCATGACAATTTAATAAGTCTTTGAATTAGATGGAATAAAGTAAACCAGCTTCTGATTGTGCAGTATCTTGTAGAAAGGCATTGGAAGAGGATATGAAACTATTGGTGGGGAAAAAAGGGAAGAATTCAGAGGTTCCTCACATGGGTTATGATTGTTAGTCTTGGCTATCAACTTGATCACGTCTGGAATTATCTAAAACCCCAGCATCTGGATATACTTGAGTGTTTTTATTTAATTAATTAAATCATTTGAAGTAGTAAAATCCACTTTTTCTCATTAATTAATTAATTTATTTAATCACTGTATAGCCTGATCATAGCTCTCTCCCTCCCCTCCTTCCAGTCTCACTCTCACAGCACCCTCCCCCCACTTCCCCCTCCCTTTCTCTGAGAAAGCGAGGCATCACTTAGGTACCAACCTACCCTGGCAGATTAAGTGGCCTCCCACTGAAGCCATGCAAGGCAGCCCAGCTAAGGGAAAGTGAACCAAAGGTATCAGAGTCAGAGAAAACACCTACTCCAATTGTTAGGGGATCCACGTGATGACCAAGCTGCACATCGATTACATATCTGTAAGTGGCCTAGGTCCAGCCCATGCATGCTCATTGGTTGGTGGTTCAGTCTCTCTGAGGCCCCATGGGCCCGGGTTAGTTTATTCTGCAGGTCTTCTTGTGGTGTCCTTGACTCCGCTGGGTCCCTCAGTCTTTTCCCCAATCTTCCACAAGACTCCCCAAGCTCCGCCTATTGTTTGGCTGTTGGACTCTGCATCAGTTTCCATGAGCTGCTGGATGAAGCCTCTAAGAAAACAGTTATGCTAGGCTCCTGTCTACAATCATTAACAGTGTCAGGGATTGGCTCTCTCCCAAGGGATGGGCCTCAAGTTAGGCCAGTCATTGGTTGGGCATTCTATCTTTACTCCCACACTTCTCATAGGCAGGACAAATTTCGAATTACAGGTTTTGAGGGTGGATTGGTGATCCTCTCCCTTCATTGGAAGTCCAACCTGGCTATATGAGGTGGTGACTTCAGGCTCCATGACCCATGCTGCCAGAATTCTCAGCTAGGGTCACTCCCATAGACTCCCTTGTGCACCCCACAACCCGGATCCCATAGAGAAAGACCTGTTTTTAAGCTGCATTGTCTGAGGTGGGAAAATATACCTTTAATCTGGACCACACCCCTTGCTCTCAAGGCCTATAAAGGACATGGAAGAAGGAAGCTTGCTTTCTTTGCCTGTTCTCTCTTGCTATCTCTGGCAAATTCCTTCCTTCCCTGCCATTTGTGCCGACTTCAGGTTTCTGGCATTTACTGAAGACCAGGTGAGACATCCAGCCTTTGGAGTAAATAATTACTGGATTTTTGGACTTTCTGCACTAGCTGGACCAAATCTTGTAAGCTATTCTAACAAATATATATATGTATATATTCTATTCCTTAGAGAACCCTGACATTTGTTTTCTGCACTCCTTTTTGAAACAGTAAAATGAAAGTACTCTAGTGAGCATGAGAATACATTTTCCTTTAAGTGGAAATAAGAATAAACAGGAACTACTAATAATATTGGAGGGTCATTAATTTTTTTTTTTTTTTTTACATTTCTGTTTTCACATTCCTCTGCTGTGATCATCAAATATTAGAAAGCTGATACTAATGATGGATACATCTGTTTCCTTTGCATTTCCTTTTCAGGGGTTCTGTGGGACTCATCACTTCGCCAAATCTGATATTTATATAACTCAGGCAAACATGTACACTTGTCGCTGTTAGCATAGAAAACTACAGCATTAAAAAGCAGGGCCTGGCTGTCAGAGTCCCTTATCTGTATGATGTCATGCTCTAGATTAAGCTGGGAGTCTCCATCAGTAAGTCAATGTGGTTAACTCTATTCTGTTATACATGTGGTTTAGTATTGTTCTGAAGGAATTGTGAATAGTAATGAATTATGCAAGAGAAATGTTTCCATAAGACTTTGTAGATCATAGTGGTGAAAGATATTAGGGTTTTCACAAGGAATATTTTGTGGATCAATAGAAGACATTTGTTATGAAAGAAAAGTAATCCTTTACTCAACATGATTGCCAAAGGTCTTAAGGTTTTGTTCTGAAATTTGTTATTTCTTTTATATTTAGTTTTCCCTTCTTTCACTGTAAATCTCAGTTTTGAGTTCTTTTTTGTTTTTAATCCAAGTATTTAAATATAGACATATGCTTTTTTCCATTGCTCCATTTATAGAAGGTATGTTTGGGGTGATTCTTTCATTCTCTAGGAGAATGTTCAATGTGCTGTGGTTTTGTTTTTATTTATTTATTTTTTGCAGATTTAAAAAATTATTTCTTTTATTTTTGAGACTATAAAATAATTACATCATTTTATACTGCTTCATTCCCTTCAAGCCTCCCATATAGGACTCTTTGTTTTCTCTCAAATGCATGGCCTCTTTTTACTTAATTGTTGGTGCATATATAAAAATATGTATATACACATATTCCTAAATATAGAAATACAACCCCAAAAGCATGTGGAATATGAGACACACTACTAGAAAACATAAATAAACTAAATAATTTCTACTGGTGGATAATGCAGAAATATCCAGTTATGATGAGTTCGTATTTTTTGCCCCTTCCCTCAGTTTTCATAACTTTCCCTCCACCCACCTCCTTCACACTTTTTGTTCTGATTTAAGAATATAAGCCACATTCAATAATTATATAAACTATAAAGTAGATAATTTTAAACATACAAATTGACAGAGAATTGTGTAAGAAGAAATATACTTTGGGTCTTTGGAAATATCATATTTTTTTTCTGTTTTTGCTTTGTGACTTGAATAAATTAAACTTTGAGAGAGTGTAAGAGCTATGTGTGTCCATATCCAAACAGAAACTAGTGTCAGCAAAATACATGGGGTTCTTAAGCACAACTATATTCCAATGTGTATCCAGTTTTGTTTGTTATGCGTTGATATTTTAAACTACTTACCTGTGAGGCTTCCTGTATGTCTGTTCATGTGAGCTGTTCCTTTTCCTTCTCACTATTTGGACATGTTTCAACTGGAATGTTTTCTAAGCCGGATTCATTTCTTTGTGGCTGCTATATTTATTGTATTCACTTCCTCCAGAATATTATACTTTAATGTTGTAACATGCAAGTCTTTATTTTGTAAAATAAAGTCCCTCACATTTTTCTGGATAGTCCATGTACATTCAAGATGACTTCCTTGGACAACACTTTCTTTTGATGTCTGTTTAATGGCACACATTGATAAATGGCTTGTTTGGCCTCACCATAATGTAAATAGATGTGTATAGGATTTTTTTTTATACTATCTGCCTAAACAATTTTGATTTTTGG
Source organism: Acomys russatus (assembly GCF_903995435.1). Lineage (NCBI taxonomy): Eukaryota > Metazoa > Chordata > Mammalia > Rodentia > Muridae > Acomys > Acomys russatus. The sequence continues at coordinate 31,973,679 of NC_067149.1, forward strand.
AGACCACAGGCACACATTTAACAGATGTAAGATATACAAATTTAGAAATTTGTTGGGTGCATGCTAATAACCAAGACAGTTAACTCTTAAGGAAGTCATGTGTGTAAGTGATCTTAAAAAATTATAAAAAGAGATCTCAACAACATAAGGCAAATGGCATACCCATCATATGCCCAGTGAGAAGCATGTGATGGGTATGAAGGAAAGCCCTGAAATCTGCCTCTAGCTCAGTGAGAGGTACTAACTCAGTTGTATTCAATTTGCCTCAACAACAATCAATTACTTAAAGACATTACATACATTTATGAAAAAAAAAAAGCAATTCACTATTTTTATCATTATATAGATATTGTAGGCCACATAATCGTATCTAATCTTTGCTTGCTTTGCTGTTAGTTTCTGATGAGTGTGTGAGGAATTGCCTCTGATTATCAGTAAACAGACTTTAAGTTGTATTAGTTTTCCTTTACTTCTTTAATTGTGTTTGAAAGCTTGCAAAAGGTGTCAGTATTGTGTACTCAGCGTCCTTTTCCTTCATTATATAATAATTTTCTCTCTCTTCCACCTTGGCTTATTTTTCTTTTGTATAGTTTTTAAAATGCTAAGCAGATCACGGTAAAAATTTGCATTACATGATTTTCCAGTTTATTTTAAAACACTTTGAGGCAAATTAAAATGTTATCCTATCAGATATCATACCTTTTAAAGTGTGAGTTAAAATAGATTTATCTCATAGCTATATATTTAGTTTTATTTCTCTCTTCATTTTTTCTTCCTTGCTTTTTTTTTTCTTTCTATTCCTATCTGTTGTTGATTTCATAAGGAGTTACCGCACATTTCTTCTCTTCAGTGGTTTGTCGCCAATAGCCCACATTTTGTGCTTTTCCTTAAATAACACACATGATTAATTCCAATCATGGAATTTAGCATTTTTGTCTTTTCTCCAAATACTACAAAAATGTTGGGAGTTCCATGAGTACCCTCCAGATGGTTTTTATTATTGTACCAGCTCTAGACCAGTGAGCCTTTATAGGGATGTCTTTCTTACACTTCCCTGATGACAGGTCATGTCTCCGAGAAGCTGTGTCTCTTTTTGTAAGGCATGTTAGTGCTTCCTATATAAATATATTAAAATATTTATTCTCTTAAGTAAAAGGGAATTCTGTCTGTTACTAGACCAAAGTTGTCATGCTTAGGAATACATGACAAGCTTATCTTCTTACTGAATATTATATATTTAAAATTTTTGTGATTGTGTAAGGTTTTAAATTTACGTTATTTTTAAATGTATCAAATTTTTCATCAGGCTTACTTTTTATACTGAATAAAATTTATTATTTAGCTCAATATATAGCATTATGCTTCTTCCTAAAAAGTGCCCAGGTGTCATCTTCAACCTTCTGGCCCAATATTCCTTCTCAAGTCTCTAATGGGCTTGAAGAACAGATAGTTTAGTTTTACAGGTAAGCTTAGTTGTGTAGGGGTTAAGATGATTTTAAATCTAGATGTTTTAAGTTGATAAAGATGAGATATGCTAGATATTGATTTACATTCAGAATTTTAGATGCACCAGGATAGGAAAGATGTTTTGTTCAAGGTTGCCAAATACAAATAGCCAAAACACTATGAATATAACAATTATTTAATTCCTGATTGTATCACAGTTTTTTCTTGCTGTAGGTAGTTTATTGTATATATGTGCAATAATAAATGAATATGTAAAAAGGAAAAATAACTAAAAAAAGAAAAAATACTATCAAGAAAAAAGTGTCCAGGTAATATATTTTAAAAAGTCTAAGAGCAGACATCCTCTGACTCATTCATTTTACTTCTTGGAGCACATTTTGTATATAAATGGCCAAGTATAAATGTTTTTTGCCACATCGTCTACAGATAAAAATCCCTAAAACAACATGATTATTTGTGCTTTGGAACATTATGCAGCTAGTATGCTTAAATCACTGATTTTAGGGTGGTGTGAGTAACTTGGGGGCTGTTTGGCAACATCTGGAGACATTTTCAGTTTTCATAATGGAGAAACATGGGATAGATGTGCAATGGTCAGCTGGTGAGTGTGGGACAGAGATGCTACAAAGCATTCCTCCAAAATCGTAGGAAACCTGACTCCATTTTGCCCTAAAGATAGTTCTTCACTCTAAAATGTCAATATTGCTGTTATGGTTCTGCTCTATATTCCCAAAGGCTTATGCATTAGAGGACTAGTACCCAGCTGGTGTGTGTGTGTGTGTGTGTGTGTGTGTGTGTGTATGTGTGTGTGTGTGTGTGTGTCTGTGTGTGTGTGTGTGTGTATGTGTGTGTGTGTATGTGTGTGTGTGTGTCTGTGTGTGTGTGTGTCTGTGTGTGTGTGTCTGCGTGTGTGTGTCTGTGTGTGTGTGTCTGTGTGTGTGTGTGTGTGTCTGTGTGTGTGTGTGTGTGTGTGTGTGTGTGTGTGTGTGTGTGTGAGAGAGAGAGAGAGAGAGAGAGAGAGAGAGAGAGAGAGAGAGAGAAGAGTAATTAGATAGTGAGTATTCTAACGTTTGTAGGCAGTGGGTACACTATAGAGAAAGTAGGTCATGGCAGGACATGCCTTGGAAGGGCGTATCTTTTCTTGGTCTCTTTATCCCCTTTTCTTTCACTGTTGGGTGCCATGATGTAAGGTAGCCTCGTTGGCTCCATGTTGCTGAAACCATAGTCCTCTGCTCCATCTCAGGACACAAACTAATGAAGATTACAAATTCTGATAGAATGAGCTAAAGCAATTACTTCCATAGTGAAGCTGCTTTTCTTTTCTCTTTCTTTCTTTTTCCTCTGCAGTGAAAACTGAGTAATATAATCTCTAAGGTTGGGAAATCCAACCTTAGAATAATAAGGAGGGAATTAGGTAGAATTACAAAATGACATACAGGAACCAGTAAAATGGCTCTTAAGAATGTGTAAATTCATGTAAGATCATGAGCATAGTTTATGTTACAGGATTACTTAGACATAGGAAATGGGAAAAGATAATACTAGAGGCTTTTAAGATTGGTAACATTCCTTGGGGAAGAAAGGAACCAAAAAATGCATCAAAAGTACAAAGGAAAAGCAAAAGTATGCACATGCGTGTATTTGTGCTTGATTTTCTCTGTATTTAGATATAAATAATTTTATAAAATTATCAACTGCTTTTAGAATATAATTATTTACTTACCTGGTGAAGGAAATACCATAATTATGATGATAGTGTGATGAGGTTTATATATCTCATTCTAGATGTGCTGAGCATTGTATTTTTCCCAAATAAGAGAAATTAAAGTGAATAATTTGTGAGAAGTGGGGAACAGTGTTTGTGTTCTTCCTCTTTAATGTGTGTATAAATCTATATATAATAAATCTATATTTAAATAAATCATATATATTTACATACATTATATATTTGTGTGTGTATTTGTGTGGTTCTTCTTTACTTTCTGAGTTTACTATAATTTTTTCTGCTCTATGGCTGTCTATCTATACAATATTTCTGAAAAGTTTTTTGAAATTTTTAAACATTTATTTATTTATTATGTATATAGTGTTCTGGCTCCATGTACATCTGCAGGCCAGAGAAGGCCATCAGATCACATTCTAGATGGTTGTGAACCACTATGTGGTTGCCAGGAATTGAGCTCAGGACCTCTGGAAGAGCAGTCAGTGTTCTCATCTGCTGAGCCATCTCTCCAGTCCAAGTTTTTTTAATGTTTAAAAATGCATTTATTTATTCATTTTACATCATGGTTGTAGCCTCATCCCTCATCACCTCCTAGCCCCACCATCCACCCCTCTCCCACATCCCCCTACCCTATTCCTCAGAATAGGGAGTGCCCCATTCCAGTCCCCACCTCATCAAGTCAGTCCCAGAAAGACACACACAATATGTTCTAACTTATAAGTGGATTTTGGCCAACAATACAGGATAATGCACAGGCCCAAAGAAGATGAGTAACAAGGAGGATCCAAGGGAGGATGCTTATACCTCACTCAGAAGGGGAAATAGAATAGACAGAGCTAGCGGTTGAAGAGAGTGAACAAAATAGGGAAGGAAACACAGAGACATATAAGGGGAGAGTAGACCTGGTGAGAGTGGGCACAGGAGAACGAAAGGCCTGTAGAGAAAAGAGAAATTGTATGGCGAGGAAGATCTTGTGACAAGCTGGGAACTAAGTCATGGTAGGCTACCAGTGGGATATAAAAGTAGCTCTAGCAGAGACTCCTAGTAGTAGGGGCTTTATAGACTGAGGAGGACTCCCTCTAACAAGACAAGTCTCCTAGTAGAGCGTGGGGAACACCAACCAACACACAAAAATTTTGACCCAAAATTCACTGTGCCTATGAGATAGATGTGCAGGGATAAATAAAGATTAGATATAGCTGAGATTGAAGGAAGGTCCAAACAATGTCTGGCCCAACCTAATACTCACCCAGAAACAACCTCTGACATTATTAATGATACTCTGCTATGATTGCAGACAGAAATCAAGCACAGGTGTTCTCTGAGAGGCTCCACACAGCAGTGCCTCAAAACAGATGCTGAAACTCACAGATGCCAAACATTGGGCAATATAGGGAACCTTGTAGAAAAGTGGGGGTGGGGGGAAGAAGAAAAGGAACTGAAGGTGACAGGAGCCTCACAAGAAAACTGGCACAACCAACTGACCAGAGCCAGAGGGGCCTGCTGAGACTGAAGCAGCAACCAAGGACTTTGCATGGGCTGGACTTAGGCCCCCTACAACGATATAGCTGAGGGCTAGCTCAAGATACATGTGGATCCCCTAGTAAGGGGAGTGGGAGCTCTCTCTGACTTAGACTCTTGACAGCTTTTCAATCACTTCCCCTTATCAGGATTGCCTTGCCAGAGTAGAGGTGAAGAGGAGACACAGTATGTTTTTTTTTTTTTAAATTATGGAAGTAAACCTTATAATATATACTAAAGGCTACTTGATAGTAACCCCTTTTAGTACCTGTTTGTTTGATGCTATCTTCCATTTTGCTGATCTCTCAATACATAATAGAATTCTTGATTGACCAATGCTTTGTATTTCAGCTCTTTAAACACATCGCTCTTTTGTCTTCTGTTGACCACTGTCAGCAACATGAAATCTTCTTTATAGTCTGTCCAGTCTAGCCTTAATGACACTGACTAGAATCTATCATATAGTAGTGCCCGTCGCCTGGAACTGCAAGCCAAATAATCTCTATCCTCTCTTAAGTTGCTTTGGTCAGAGTGTTTTATCATCACATACAGAAAGAAAACCGGAAGATAAACCATCTGTCATTTTTTTAAGAAGTTAATCCATGTTCTTTCCTAGTTTTTGTGGTCTGTTGTTTCACTTTGCTTCGGTTTTGACAAGAGACATTTGAACTGGAGGCTTACCCAAGTTTGTTTATTTGCTTGTTTTTGTTTTGTTTTGTTTTGTTTTTTCTGAGGCATGATCTCTCCAAGTAGCCTTGTTTCCTGGAACTAGCTGTGTAGACCAGATTGGCCTTTAGTTACAGAGACTCACATTCTTCTCCCTCTCAAGTGTTAGAACTAAAGGTATGCTGCACCATGCCTGGATTAAAGGGCTTACAAATCTAGGTAAGACCTCTAACCTCTGAACTATGTTGCTGGCTGACCTCTCTGCAGTTTAAGCTTGTCTTGTCTGGGATACTGGTGCTTCATGGTCACATGGTTTCATTTTCAAGCCCTTTCTGTTTGTTCTGCTCCACAGCAGGTGCACTTGTAGCCTGAGAAACGGTGGGATTTGCTCCCATGAGTGTAATGAAGGCATGTCTTAGGCCAGAAAGCCTTAAGCTGTGATACAGTATTGAGTTCATTTGATTTAGCTCATCTGGAAACACTAAGTTGCTTTTGGATACAGCTCCAGTCAGTTCACATAGACTGTAGTTACACAAAGATACCACCAATGTCGAATTAACAAACAGGAAACCACTATTCTCAGGGAAAATTTAGGCCTGGTTATTGTGACTATTTTGTAAAGGCATTCTCATCCATTGTACAATTTATCATTGCTGTAATATGTATTTATGTATAAATTTGTTTCAATTTACATATGTTGCAGATTCATTACTTTTATACTAAACTCCATGCCATGTTCATGCCTGAACGAGATCTCTGAGGCATTTCTATGTTCTTCAATGGATATGTGACAACCTTCTAGTATTCAGAAAACAGACAACATTTTAGTAGCATTTACTTGGATGGCATTTTCAAAAGTAAAAGAATAACAGATATTTTTAAAAAGTAAAATAATAACAGATATTTTTAAAAAGTAAAATATACCACACTAAATATTTCACTATATAATCCAAAAGGAACACTTGTTTACATTATAAAAACAGAACTTAAGTTATTTATTTATTTATTCATTCATTCATTTATCTAGTCACTTTGCAGCTTGATCCCAGCCCTTGTCCCTCTTCTCCTCCCAGTTCCACCCTCAGGATCCCCTTCCTCCATTCCCTCTTTCCCTTCTTCTCAGAGAAGGGGAGGCCCCTAAGAGGGACTAACCCCATGCTTCCACCCTAAGTTGCAACAAGACTAAGTGCATCTTCTCCCACTGAGGCCAGACAAGGCAACCCAGCCAAGGGAAAGGCATACAAGAGCAGACAACAGTCAGAGATAACCTTTAGTCATTAGAAATCAATTACTTACTGTCCTGGAAGTTGCAAGACCCAGAGATTGGATATGTTGCTGAAAACAGGGCTAAAATTATTTTTGACTGAGGAATATAAACTTATTGCCAAATGTGTAGACAAGATTTTAAGAGATGTGGTTTAGGATTTAAGGAGGTGGCCCTGTAGTAATGTGCCTGCCTTTTAAGAGTGAGGAGCTATTTTCAAGTCTATGGTCCTTTTAAAGATTGTTAACTTGTTCTCTGGCATTCTAGAGTGCAAGCAGGTTGTGGTGTACCCTACTGAGAATATGTATGTGCTACAGAACCACCTGATAAGCCAGAGGAGGGAGGGGAAGGGGGCTTCTCTTCTGAGGAACAGGGGAGGGGGATGTGGGAGAGGTGAGGAAAGATGGGGTTATGATCAGGATGCAAAGTGTGTATATAAATAAACTGAAAGAAAAAGAACACCTGGTGTCTTGTGCATGCCTCTATTCCCAGTATTGTGAAGAAAGAGACATGAAGATCCCTGACCCACTAGTTATCCTAGAATATTTTTTGTTGTCCAGGCCAATGATATACCTGTATAAAAAAAAAAAGCAGATAATATCTAATTGTCCTGTAGTACACACACAAACACACCACACACACACACACACACACACACACACACACATACACACATATTTGCAAAGATAAACATATTCTCCTATGAATGTGTACACAATTGCAAATATACAAATGAGATATTTAGTAAACAACTTCTGGAGAAGCTAAATTGAAAATTTATTATGCTTAGAACCTTAGGATGCTCATTGACAGAAACAACTATTTTTTTTTAAAGATAGAAAAAATATATATATAAACTTTCAAACACACACACACGCACACACACGTGTGTGTGTGTACGTGTGCATGAGCACTTTGATTTCAGCAGAAACATCTGGTCATAAGCCCAGTAGAGACTATATTAAAATATTAAATGGGTAGCATACTTGTGTCAATCTTTTACATCATTATTTTGGTCATTCCAACTTTATAAGTATTATTATTATAATTTTCAGAAAACTTAGATGGAAGATGCTATATAACTCAATTAAGTTCACAAAGGTAGTATGTTTTCCAGTGAAATTTCACTTATGAACATTCTGTCTGAAACCATTTGCATTTTTAATGCTTACTTAACTATCTGCACTAGTATTTCAGAGCTGAAGGGCTGAAAGAAAATATAATCATGTTTCTGTTTATGAAAATGTCATCCGGGAAATGAAGATAAAAAAGCTATTTTAGGAAATCTAATAACAGAGACCAAGTCAAAGGAGCTACAGTGGAGAATATTACATCAACAATTCTTCTCTATTTCTGTAATTTAAAAATCACATTATTAGCTTAAGGATGGAGGACTCTGAAGGAACTATATGTAACCATTCTGTGTCCCCACCACAACCAACACATTCCAGTTCAAAACAGGTAAAATTTTATGTCACATAGGCATGTAACAAAATTATTGTATACAAATTTGCCTTTCCTGGAAGGAGAGAGGAAACAGAAAGAAGCAAATATGTCTAAAACTTGTCTGTCTGCCTTAGGGAGTAATTTGTTGGCACAGTCTTCTAATAATGTACACAGCAAGGTTTAAAGCTTTGTCGCTCCAATATGCTGAATGTGGGAGTCCTGAAAGTTACAGCATAAGAATTAATTTACAATGGATGTACTTCCTTTAAATTTAATCCCCAACCTCTCATTTGCTTAGATAGATTAAAATGGTGTTGTGTAGAAAATAACTCAGAATCTAGCATATAGTAAAAATAAAACTTTGCATGTTTCTGTGGTAAATTACAATGATAGAAATATTTTATCTACGTATTATATCAAACCTGCCTCTTAGTCACTGCAACACAAAACTAAAGATCTTATTTTTAAGCTTTTCACTCTTTTACTTTTAAATTTAAATACTTAAAAATATAAAATGCTATCAAAATATCTTGAGTTTTAGAAGTGAAGTTGTAATAAAAACACTTTTAGATACTAAAGCAAATCGTCAGAAAGAGCACAGACTATGTTAAGTCTTGTCATGTTCCACTTATTCCAAAACTACTGTAACCAGTATCTGTTGATGTAAAGGACATACAAATATCCTTTATATTTATTAACAAAATAGGGAGTGTTTTTTTTAGAGTCCCAAAACCAGTCTCTGCCTGCTCCAAAAGAACTATAGTTGAACATGAAGCCAAAATTTCTTTCCTGAAACAACACTGAGTTGGCTTAAGAAATACCTTTCCCTAGCGGTTACATATTGGAAAGTTTGCTCTCCTTTTGTCTTCTTGGATTAAATGGACCTAATTATTCCTGTGTGCAAACTAATCAGTGGAATCCCTGAGACTAACTTCCACTCCTGCAAAACTGTTAGCATACTAGGGTGTATTTCAATAGTAGAGCACATACAGGGTTCTTGGTTCAATGCCCGGAAACAACAACAGCAGCAGCAGCAGCAGCAGCAGCAGCAACAACAACACACAGACACATACACACACACATACATACACACACAGAGAAACCACTTACTTGGTAAATGAGAAGCTTTGCCTTGGACATGCTAACAGGTGCTATTATGGGTATCTATGAACTGTTATGAATTATTGCCTAGCTGTCAAAGGATAGGTATATTGCTATATGAAAATATAATAAAATGGCTAAGTTTAAATTACCAAGTCAGAAAGAAAATTACATATGCTGTATGCTCAGTATTGGTAATGGCAATTTAAGTAAAAAGTTCTTTTTGATTACTCGTTTGGATATGAAGTTTTTGTTTTTTTTAAGTTTGAATCACTTCAGAAAATTTCCAGCATACCACTTCTACTTACTTAATATTTTTCAGAACTTCCATTGTGATAACTGGATTAAATCTTTCAGTGTTCTTATGAAACTGCACTCATGCCCCACCCCAATAGATAGCTATGTTGAATTGTGAACAATATTTTAAGATTTTCTCTTTTTCTTATTTTGCATATGTGACCTGTAATTATCTATGAATCATGGTAGAAAAAGCTACCAAGCTGTACAGTAGGAAAAATACAAAGCCAGATATTCAGAGAAATAAAACAATGCACAAATACTATTAATCTTTACAAGTAAACTGATTGATACTTATTCTAGTACAATCTCCAGACCTTGAAAACATCTCAGTATTTTAATTCTAAATCTCCCTTTGTAGCTAGAATGTAAAAATGCTGCCCTAGGCTCACGTGTTTGCAGACTTGATGCCCAGCTCTTGGAATTGTTTAGAAAAGTTGAAGAACCTCATTGGAGGGGGTAATCGTCGGGTAAAGGTGAGAGTGCCTTGAAATTTTACAGTCTGGCCCTATTTCCTGTTGCTTCCTGACTGTGGATATAGTATTATCAACAGCTTCCTGCTTCTGCTGTAATAATTCATTGTATTTATTCAAGTTATCCTTTTCAATAATATTTTTGTTAACCCAGCCCATGGTATCTATAGGCAATATTGAGGTGAGTGTTTGAATGAGTTATTAACCAAGTCAAGTTGACGTGTGCTGTCAAAATTTGTGCAAACAATGCTGAGATCAAAATGCTGTTTCTTTTTTTTTTTTTTTTAGATTTTTTTATTAATTTATTCATATTACATCTCGATTGTTAGCCCTTCCCCTGTTTCCTCCCATTCTTCCCTCCCACCCATTTCTCCCCTTCTCCCCTCCCCTATGTCCGTGACCTAGGGAGACCTCCTCCCCCTATATATGCTCTCAGAATATCAAGTCTCTTCTTGGTAACTAGCTATCCTTCCTCTGAGTGCCACCAGGTCTCCCCATCTGGGGGACATGGTCAGAAAAGGGGCACCAGAGTTCGTGTGAGAGTCAGATCTCACTCTCCACTCAACGGTGGAGAGTATCATGTTCGTCGGCTAGGTCTTGGTAGGGGTTCGAAGCTTACTGCCTATATTCTCCTTGGCTGGTGCCTTAGTTTGAGGAGGACCCCAGGATCCAGATCTGCCTGTCATAAAGTTCTTCTTGTAGGTTTCCAGGACCCTGTGGGTCCTACAATTTCCTCTTTCTTCCATGCTACTCTTGCCTAAAGTCTCAATCGGATATCCTCTCCTCTGACCCACTTTCTTGGTAAGTAAAGATTTTCATGGTACGTATCCCTTGGACTAGTGTTTTGATATAAGTGAGTATATACCATGGAGAGAGAGGAACACTCCTTCATTGCTGGTGGGAATGCAAACTAGTACAACCACTTTGGAAAGCTATCTGGCGCTTTCTCAGAAAAATGGGAATAGGGCTTCCTCAAGACCCAGCTATCCCACTCCTTGGAATATACCCAGAAAATGCCCTACCACACAACAGGGACATATGCTCAACCATGTTCATAGCTGCTCTATACATAATTGCCAGAACATGGAAACAGCCTAAGTGTCCCTCAGTAGAAGAATGGACTAAGAAACTGTGGTATATTTACATGATGGAATACTACTCAGCTATTAAAAACGAGGAATTCCCGAAAATGTTGTTTCTTATGCTTTAGTATGAACCCTATCATTATGCTTATAACCCATGGAAAAATTTTTAAAAATCTTTATTTGTTTGTTATTATGTACACAGTGTTCTGCCTACATATACACCTGCAGGTCAGAAAAGGGTATTGGATCACATTATAGATGGTTGTGAGCCACCATGTGGTACCTGGGAATTGAACTCAGGACTCTGGAAGAGCAGACAATGCTCTTAACCTCTGAGTCATCTCTCCAGTCCTCATGGCCATAGTTTTATACTTGGATTTCTCTACAATGTTTTAGATTTTTATACCTTGAAATATTGTACATTGAAGTACACAGAAGCCCAGGCCAAAGCTCTACTAGCTAATAATAGCTTGTGATTATGAAAATAATGCCAAGTATCAAACTACATAATATTGTGTGCTGACTTACTGCTGTTTTGAAATTAGCAGGTAGACTAAATCAAACATGGATATAACAAGAATACATATTTCTCACTGATTCCACTGTTTATTTTTGTCACAGATATATGACTCACTTTATATGCTAAATACAAAGGATTGACAGTCAAATGAGGTTGGCTTTAAACCTAAACATAGATGACAGTGGTGTTTTAAGCATGTAATAAAGCTTACTTATAAGAATACTTGACGTTGGTGGGCTTTAGTTAGTTTTAGGTTTTATATGTTGTTATAATTAGGATGTATTTGCAGGACCAGCATAGCACAGAACATATGGAAGTGGCCGATCAATGACTGGTCCAACTTGGGGCACATGCTTAGCACCGCCTGGATGGGCAGAAGCCAGAAGCTGCATAGCCCACAGATCTAGAATAGAACCAAGCATGACTGGCAAAACAAGCAAAAAGCAACAAAAGCAAACAAAAACCAACCAAGAAAGCAAGTAAACAAACAAACAAAACCCCCAAACCAACTAAACAAAAATAATGAAAGTCAGTGAAATGACTCCTAATGAAATTCTGTTATACTTATAGATCAATGTTTAGTCCAGTAGTCCTCAGAGAGACTCCAACCAGCAACTGAAGGGAGCAGGGACCACAGCCAAACATTAGACAGAACCCTGCAGAAGAAGGGAATGAAGCCAGAGGGTTCAAGGGCACCATGCAAGTATAGCCCACATAGTCAACTAAGCATGGTTCAGATAGAAATTAAGAAAAGCAACTTTCTAGAATCGAATAAATACACAACATACTCTACCTTGTGGGATACATACAGAAAATCAGCTCTAAAAGTGAAATCATAGCACTAATTGCTTACATTAAAATAATAGAAAGATCTCTCTAGTAACTTAAGAGCACATCTGGAATGTAGAATAAAAAGAAAGAATCAATGAAGTCAATGAAACAAAGAGATGGATCTTTGAGGAAATCAGTAAGATTGGCAAACCCTTCCAAATGAACTAGACCTTGGGAGGAGGAAGAGGGGGTATCTAAATAAACAAAATTAGAAATGAAATGAAGACACAACAAACAACAGATACCATGGAAATCCAGAGAATCATAAGGATATACTTTAAATAACTATAGTGCACCAAATTGGAAAACCTAAAAGAAGTAGAAAATTTTCTCCATACATACCACTTACGAAGTTTAAGATCAGATAAGCAATTTAAATTGACCTAGTTAAACAGAAGCAGTGATTCTCTTCCCTGCTCTAACCAAATCAGTCAATCAATCAATCAAAGCAAGGTGGTTTTAGCACAGAATTTTACCAAACATTCAAAGAAGAGTTAATGTCAACCTTGTTAAATTATATCATAAAATAGAAAGGGAAAGGACATTGCCCATTTTGCTTTATAAGGCCACACTTATCCTGATGCCCAAACCAAATAGAGACCCAACAAAGGTAGTGAATCACAGAATAACTTTCTTTATGAACATACATGAAAAGGTCTCAATAAGATACTTGAAAATCCAATCCAAGAACACATTAAAAAAATCATCATCAACCAATCAGAGATAGTTTAACAGCGAGAAATGGAAACTGAAGAAAAAATATGATAATTTCATTAGATACAGAAAAAAAAACCCTTTGCCAAAATCCATCACCTTTTCATGATTAAAGTCCTGGAGAGATTAGGGATACAAGGGATATTCCTCAAAGACAGTTTACAGCAAACTCATAGCCAACATCAACTGAAATGGAGAGGAACTCAAAAGCAATTCCACTAAAATCAGAAATGAGACAGGGTTGTCTACTCTCTTCATACCTATTCCATATTATACTCGAAGTCTTAGCTAGAAAAAGAAGATCTATGGGCTATAAGTTGGAAAAGAAGATGCCAACATATCTTTGTTTGCAGATGATGTGATAATATAAAAAGGTGGACCAGAAATTTTCACCAGGAAACTCCCAGATGTGATCAACATTTTCAGCAATTAGTTGGGTACAAAATTAACTCACTATAATCAGTAGCACTCCTATATAAAAATGGCAAAAGGCCAAAACACAAATCAGGGGTACAAAACATTTTCCAATAACATTAAATAATATAAAATACCTTTTGGTAAGTGAAACACTTACATGATAAAAGAACTTTAAGACACTGAAGAAAGAAATTGAAGAAGATACCAGAAGATGGAAAGATCTCCTATGCTCATGGATCAATAGAATTAACAGTTAAAATAGCCACCCTATCAAAAGCAATCTAGGTTCAATTCAATCTCCATCAAAATCCCAACATAATTCTTCACAGATATTGAAAGGACAGTCTTTACCTTCACATGGAAATGAAAAATTCAAGACAGCTAAAACAATCCTGAAAAATAGAAGAGCGAGTGGTGGTATCATCATCTGCTATATCAAGTTGGATTACAAAGCTATAGTAATAAAAGCAGCATACTACTGGCAGCCAAAGACATTTCAATCAATGTAATAGAATTAAAACTGAGAAACGAATCCACACATGTATGTTTACCTGAGTTCTTATAAACAGCAAGAAATACATAATAGTAAAAAACATATCATCAACAAAATTGTGTTGGCTAGCTAGAAAGCTGGATGTAGAAGAATACCAATAGATTCATACTTTTCACCTTTCACATAACTCAAATACACATGGATTATGGATCTCAACAAAATAAACAAACAAGAATACCAACAACAAACAGATATACCGAACCTGACAGAAGAGAATGTGGGGAATAACCTTCAACCTATTAACACAGGAAAAAACTGTCTGAAAAGAACACCAATTAGCACAGTCAGTAAGATCAACAGTTAATGAGTGGGACCACATGAACTGGAAAGCTTCTGGATGGTAAATGATACTGTCATTTGGACAAAGAAGCACCATACAGAGTGAAAAAAACCATTGTAAAAGAACTACACATTCATTATAAGATGATTATTCAAATATAAGCAAAAAACTCAAAGATAGATATAAAGAAAACAACCCAACTAATAATGGTGGTCATGTTCATTGCTGCTCTATTCACAATAGGCAGAAATTGGAAACAACCTAGATGACCCTCAACAGAGGAACTGGTAAAGAAAATGTTGCACATTTATACAATAGAGTATTGCTTAGCAGTTTAAAAAAATGAAATCATTGGAAGAAACAGCTAAAATTAAGGGAAACATGAAGGTAGTTTAGAAGCCAAATTCAGAGAAGCTTCCCAAAATATAGACATACATGAAGGTGATTGCATTGCCACACTGGGATGGTTGCATCCATAAGCTTCAGGTTCACTGAGAAGCCCTTTTTTTTTTTTTTTTTTTTTTACAAATGTTAAGTATTAGCAGGGAAACACACCTGCAGCCATTGTCTGTCTTCCATGCACATGTACATACACATGCATGCTCATATGCATGTATAGCATTAGCAAGAACATACATACCACAAACACACATACACACATGAGTTTACACACACACACACACACACAAATAGAGGCAGAGAGAAAAAGAAAAAGAAGACACAGAAAAGGAAAGAAGAAATGTACTGTTTAATTAGAATTATTCGTTGTTGTTTACAGATTTTTTTAAAGAGCTAATTTTTATGATCACTGAATCCAGTGAATTAACCTGTATACATAACTTCATTGAATGGAGTTTGGACACATTTCCAAACCTTCGAAGTGAAGTAGTCTGTAGTCTTAGTATCATGCAAACTAGATTCTTATTATGCAGAATTTCTTAATTCATCCAAAATCCACTCCCTAGGCTGAGCCCCATGTGGGCGAGGAAGCAAAACTTCTTCTGTTAATTAAGCCCAAGGAGACTTTCCCCACAATTTTTATTTAAAAAGTAAAATAATACGTTCCTTTAACGTTAATAAGGTATTTCAACAAATACTTATTGAGCTCTTAGTGAAGAATGGAATTCTGAAAGCCTTGTTGGGAAGATTATCATGAGTCTGTAGATCACAAACTGTGGGCATGTATGTGGATATCATTAAAAAGAAAGGGTAGTTACTGCATCCTGCTACGTTCCATATACCTCACACACTAAATCCAGTTCTGTATCGGATGTACTAGTGTTGCTAAGCCTAACTAAACTTTCATATTAGCCATGACAACAGCTTAATATTTCTATTTGATTGCCTCCTGGGACTTATGAAAGATTCCTTTGGGTAGACAATATGTATCTTTCCCATTTTTCCACAGTACAAAACAGAGGCTCAGCTTTTTCTATTTTTTTTAAGACCCTAAGGTTAATCCACAGTAAATTCTAAAACCCTAGCTCTGTGTGTGTATTTGTGTGTGTGTGTGTGTCTGTGAGAGAGAGAGAGAGAGGGAGGGGGGAGGGAGACAGACAGAGAGAGAGAGAGACACAGAGACACAGAGAGAGAGAGAGACAGACAGAGAAACATAGAGACAGGATATGTTCATTGTCAGATTTTTAATAGTGATGAGCAAACACCAAATGAAGAACAAAAAACAATAGGGCTGGAGTGCTTGCTTGGAAAGTATTCTTAGACACAATAATCCTCAAATGCCTTCAGAAGAGCCAGCAATTTAGATTGAGTTTAAGTGGTTCTCAACAAGCCCAAGGTCTCCAATTTCATCTCCTTTAGAAATAGGATGAGTTTTTGCACAAGAAGCCAGCTTGTTAGCACAGGCGACTGTGCCGCAGTAGTATAAAGACAAACTTCTCCCCACGGACAGACAATGAAAAGAAGGCTGGCTTTTGTTTAAAGGATCTGTCAGAGTGAGGTCACTGCCATTTTTCCCTCTCTGTCACTGCACCTGTTTTCCAGAAAATGCCTTCGTATTATTACTTTTTACCTGATGATTTTTTTACAGACAAACAATAATATTCTGGCAGGACAAAGATAGAGAGGCTTCAGTGTTGCCAGACCCTCACTTCTTTTTCATTATGCCATGTTGAAGATACAGAGGAGACAGTGGAAGGCTGTGCATTGTGTTGGCTCCCCGAAGGCCTTTAAAATGCCAAAAGTGTACTTTGTTTCTCAATCACAAGGGTCCTGTTGAAACAGAGGGGTGGCTATTTTTGTCTAATTGGATTAGAGTTGGATTCCCTGTAGGTCCATAAAGAGTGGGAATTCAGACTATCACTTGAAGGTAGGTTCAAATTAAAGAATAAAAATGCTGGAAGTTTGAAGGGAAGTTGAGCTTCCCAAAGGAATTAGACTCCTCCTGTGTGGAATATACCTTCTTACAAGCTGCACATCACCACTTATGTTTTCTTTTTGATAATCAATGCAGGGAATGCTGAATTTTTACCTTTTTAATTTTTAAATTAAATTAAATTAATTTTTTGGTAGCTTGAGATTAGTCTCATCCAAAGTTTCAAACTTGTAAGCACATGTTACAATTTTGCAAAGTTTGGATGTTGTATAGTTAAACTCAAACATCAGTCTCCGCATCTTGCCTTTAACATATTTCTAACTAGGAGTCGGGGTGGGAAACTACTTCATTTAAACCAAATTACTGATAATCGTACTTTGTCTGAAGTAGTACTTGTTTGCATGGATTAAACTGATGGCTACTTGCAATCTCACTTGTCAGCTCTCCCCCTTTCCCCTGCTGCCAAGGCACAATAGTAAGTCCTTGTAAAAACTAGGCAGAAAGGAAAACTAACTGAGACCCAGGATTCCTTGTGGTCATGCTGACGTACTGATTGTTTTATAGGTCAAATGAAAATTATCTTAAACTGAATTTATAAGTGGAAACAATTGTTTAGAGTTTGAGTTTTGAGAAAACGGTCATTTAATATTGCAAGTTCTGAAGTATAAAGCTGAAGAATTATCAAGATCTGTATAAACCAAGGCTCATTGTTTTATAAATGACTAACACGGAAGTCAGACAGTGGTTTATGTTTTGTTGTTGCTGTTGTTGTGTTTTGTTTTGTGTTGTTTTTGTAGTTTTCATCTGGTGCGGCGTCGGCTAAGTAGTGCATCACTGGTATTGGTTTTAAACTCTGTGTAATTGATTCCACTCCATGGAGTACGATAGACACCATGGTCACAGGCAATGATTACAAATCAGGGTGTTGCTCATGCCAGCTTCCTCCAGGAAGCTTCCTCCTGACCATCCAGTAATTCCCTCTTTGTGTTGCTCTGTCACATCTTGGCCTGCATCAACATCAATTGCTCCTTTACAAATGCATTATATCAGCCATGTGACTAGACACCCAACTACGCAAGACAGTTGCCTGTTAGATAGGAAGTGAATATGTCCAAGGTCCCATTTGAATTGTATATTTCACTGAATGTTTGTTCAGTGAAATCACCATGTGAAATAAAATAGAAGAATTAACTATTTGCATACATGAAGTTCTCTTCATAAACAGGTGCATTTGTTGCTGACTAATCACAAATGCCAATGTGCTGTTTTATAATAACTAAAGGGAAGTAGCTCATGATGAATAAAGACATTGTGAGAGACAGCACTGAAGTGACACTCCAGCTAAGCTATTGTAAAATTTGAGACTTTAGTGGAGCAGATTCATATTCCTCTAACTTTAGTTTCTCTCTGATGATAATTTTTTCTGGGAAATCTATTATGTAGATTTTAGTAAATATCTGGTCCACTGTTGATATTTTTGAAAACACTTACTAGTGAATAGCAAGTCTAACCTTCAATTGCTGTTTTAATCATCCGAGGCAAACAGAAGTTTCTAAATACAAAATGAGAAATGGTGGTCAGGAGGAGCAAATGTCATTTCCTTCAGTGGTGTAGGTATGGATAAGCTGACCATTCTCTGGTAAACAACCTCCCAACAACGACTGGGCAATAGACTCTAATTAAACGCAGTCAGTCACAACACAGAGGGACGGCATGAAAGTAGGAGGAAAGAAGTAAGGAGATGGTACAGGGGAATGGGAGATTAAGAAATGAAAATTTAATTACCTGAATGTATGAGATAGTCATTAATAATGTATATTGTGGAACTATATATAGGCGATTTCAGCCATTACTTATTACATTATTACTTTTTTCTCTTAATGTTTTATTAATATTACATTTCTATATATTTGAAAACAATTTTCTGATTTTGTAAGAATTTTCACATATCCATATTAGTTGCTGAGTAATTTCTAAAGCAAACCCTGATGGAAATTCTATTTGAGTGCTGGAGAGCTTGATCAATGGTTAGGTCATTTGTCGTTCTTCCAGAGGACCATGTTTGTTTTTCACCACTCACAAATCTGTAACTTGATGTATTCTTGTATTTGTTTTGCAAGTATTTTATTTAGTATTTTTGCATCGATGTTCATAAGAGAAATTGGTCTGAAATACTCTTTCTTTGTTGGATCTTTGTGAGGTTTAGGTATCAATGTGACTATGGCCTCATAGAATGAATTTGGTAATTTTCCATCCATTTCTATCTTTTGGAGTAGCTTGAGTAGTATCGGTATTAGCTCACCCTTGAAGGTCTGGTAGAATTCTGCACTGAAACCATCTGGCCCTGGGCTTTTTTTTGGTTGGGAGACCATAGATGATTGCTTCTATTTCTGTAGGGGAAATGGGACTATTTAGCTTGTTTATCTGTTCTTCACTCAACTTTGGCAAGTGAAATTGATCAAGAAAATAGTCCATTTCCTTTGGATTTTCAAATTTTGTGGCATATATGCCTTCAAAGTAGGATCTTATGGTTCTTTGCATTTCTTCAGTGTCTGTTGTTATGTCTCCCTTTTCATTTCTAATTTTGTTGATTTCAATAGTGTCTCTCTGCCTTTTAGTTAGTTTGGCTAACAGTCTGTCTATCTTGTTGATTTTCTCAAAGAACGAGCTCTTCGTTTTGTTAATTCTTTGGACTGTTTTCTTAGTTTCTATTTTGTTAATTTCAGCCGTGAGTTTGATTATTTCCAGGTGTCTACTCCTCTTGGGTGTTTCTGCTTCTTTTTTTTCTAGGGTTTCCAGTTGTGTGGTTAAGATGCTCATGTGCGATGTTTCCGATTTCTTTTTAAAGGCACTTAGTGCTATGAATTTTCCTCTTAGCACTGCTTTCAATGTATCCCACAAATATGGGTATGTTGTTCCTTCATTTTCATTGAATTTCAGAAACTCCTTGATTTGTTTCTTTATTTCTTCCCTGACCCAGGTGTCATTTAGCAGAGAGTTGTTTAGTTTCCACGTACGTGTAGGCTTTTTGTTATTTCTGCTGTTGTTGAATTGCAGCCTAAGAGCATGGTGATCTGATAGGATACAAGGTATTATTTCAATCCTCTTGTATCTATTGAGGCTTGCTTTGTGACCTACGATGTGATCAATTTTGAAGAAGATTCCATGGGGTGCAGAGAAGAAGGAATATTCTTTCTTGTTTGTGTGAAAGATTCTATAGATATCTGTTAGACCCATTTGACCCATGGCATTGGTTAATGATGTTGTTTCTTGGCTTAGTTTCTGTTTCAATGACTTATCCTTCAGTGAGAATAGGGTGTTGAAGTCTCCCACTATTATTGTGTGGGGATCGATGTGTGGTTTAAGCTTTTTTAGCGGATCTTTTACAAATGTGGGTGCCCTTGTATTGGGAGCATAGATGTTCAGAATTGTGATGTCATCTTGGTTGACTTTACTTTTGATGAGTATGAAGTGTCCTTCCTCATCCCTTTTGATTAATTTTGGTTGAAAGTCTATTTTGTTCGATACTAAAATGGCTATGCCTGCTTGCTTCTTGTGACCATTTGCTTGGAATATTTTTTTTCCAACCTTTTACCCTGAGGTAATGCCTATCATTATGGGTGAGATATGCTTCTTGAATGCAGAAGAATATTGGATCTTGTTTATGTACCCATTCAGTTAGTCTGTGTCTTTTTATTGGAGACTTGAGACCATTGATGTTGAGAGATATTAATGACCAGTGACTGTTAAGAGTCTTAATTTTGATGTTGGTTCCAGTCGAGCGTTTGTGTAGTTGTGTTTTTGCCATGGGATAGTTTTCTATTTCCTGAGTAGTTTTGGTTGTAGCTTGACCCTTTGGGATGGAGTTTTCCTTTTAGTACCTTCTGTAAAGCTGGATTTGTGGATAGGTACTGTTTGAATTTGTTTTTGTCATGGAATATTTTGTTTTCTCCAGCAATTGTTATTGATAATTTTGCTGTGTAAAGTAGTCTGGCCTGGCATCTGTGGTCTCTTAGGGTTTGCAGGTTCTCTGTCCAGGCCCTTCTGGCTTTTATGGTCTCTGCTGAGAAGTCGGGTATAATTCTGATATGTTTGCCATTAAATGTTATTTGGCCCTTTTCCCTTGCAGCTTTTAATATTTTTTTCTTTGTTCTGCATGTTTTCTGTTTTGATTATTATGTGACGGGCAGTTTTTCTTTTCTGGTCAATTCTATTTGGTGTTCTGTAGGCCTCTTGTATGTTTATAGGCATCTCTTTCTTTAGATTGGGGAAATTTTCTTTTATGATTTTGTTGAGAATAGTTTCTGGGCCTTGGAGTCTGATATCTTCTCTTTTTTTCAATGCCTATTATCCTCAAATTTCTTTTTTTCATGGTGTCCTTAATCCCTTGGATGTTTTGTGTCAGGATTTTTTCAGATTTGGCATTTTCTTTAATGGTTGCTTCAAGATCTGTGATTGCATCTTCTAGACTTCAGATTAGTTCTTCCATCTCTTGGATTTTGTTAGAAAACTCACCTCTGCATTGCTCGCCTTCTTCTCTGAGGTCTCATATTCTCGTTTTTTTCTGTCTGTGTGTTTATCATTGACTCCATTTTCATTTTCAGATCTTGAACTGATTTTTTTATTTCTTTCATCTGATTGTATATTCTTGCAATTTTTCCAGTTCCACTCTATGTGCTTCTTTTATGTCTCTCACCTGTTTGTCTGCGTCTTCCTGCATTTGATTACGAATTTTATTTGTTTCCTCCATTACCATCCTCATTACTAAGGATTTGAGGTCATTTTCTTGTATTTCCATTGTATTTGAGTTCTCTGCGTTGTTTTCTTTGGGATAGCTGGAAACTGGAGAAGCCACGTTGTTTTTTTTTTGTTGTTGTTTTGTTTTTGTTTTTGTTTTTTCTTTGTGTATGCTTTTCGCTGTCCTTTAGACATCTTGCCGTCTTTGTTTTTGTTGGGTAGCTTCCAGAATTGGATGGAGGGAGTCTGATGATAGATTCACTTGTTTTCTCAACATTTCCTTAGGCTGGGAGCTCTAATGCTTCACTGGTGTGGATGTTAGGAGGTTAGCCCTGTTGTTTTGGACTCTCACAGCCAGTGATCTTCAGCTCCCCTGTGCTATGGGTCCTGCAATCATTCTGGGTCTCTGAATGAGCGTTGGGTCAGGCCAAGGTATCCACAGCCTTCTGTGTCCCCTGCCAAGTCCAGCCAGGAACACTGGGCCCGAACCACGGGCCGAACTCAGCTAGATTCTCAGGGCCTGAACCATCTGCTGAGCTCAGCTAGGGATTCTGGGCCCAAAAATTCACACAGGGTCCAGCCAGAATTTTTGGGCTGGGACTACACACCAAGCTCAGCTAGGGGCTTTTGGCCCAAAGTGCGTGCTGTGGTCAGTTATTTACTCAGGGCCCAAACTGTCCGCCAATCTCAGCCAGGAATTCTGGATTCAAACTGCATACTGTGTCCAACCAGAGTCTTAGAGCTGGTAGAACTGAGTGCTCTGCCTAGCCTGCATCATAGCAGGAGAACTGCGGCTGCGCTGAGTCAGCGCCGGTGGTGGAACCGAGCGCTCTGTCCAGCCTGCGTCACAGCAGGAGAACTGCGGCTGCGCTGAGTCAGCGCCGGTGGTGGAACCGAGCGCTCTGCCCAGACTATGTCACCGCAGGGGAGCTGCCGCTGAGCTGAGGTGGTGCCTAGGGTGGAACTGAGCACTCCGCCAAGCCTGCGCCACAGCAGGCGAGCTGTGGCTGCGCTGAGTTAGTGCCTCGGGTAGAATTGCTTGCTGGGCTGGGCCAGAACCCAGGACTCTGGGGTCGAACTGTCCACCGAGTCCAGTCTCGGTCCAAAGGCACTATGCAACCCAAATCCTGCCCAGAGTCCTCTCTCCTGCAGCAACTCCCACCGGCCACCACACCAATCGCCTCCACTGGAAGGCTCTGAGCTGTAAACCTCAGCCACTGCCGCTGGTGCCGCTGGTGCCGCTGCTACTGCCACTGCTACTGCTGCCTCTGCTGCTCTGATCCGAGAAAATCCACGCTCCTCCCGTGTGCAGGGGCACGCAGGTCCTCTGCACCCTGGTCCCTCCGAACCGTGGAGCACTCCCGCTGCCGCGGTGTGGGGACCTCGGTGTTCCTGGCTCAGAAATCTGTGCAATTCCCTGAATTGTTCACTAGAGCCTCCAAACATGGTCCACACTGCTCGTCGCCATCTTGGATCCACCCCATTTCTGATTTTGTTGATTTGAATACTCTCCCTTTGCCTTTCAATTAGTTTGGCTAACGGTTTCTCTATCTTGTTGATTTTCTCAAAGAACCAGCTCTTGGTGATGTTGATCCTTTGCATTGTTCTCTTTGTTTCTAATTTATTGATTTCAGCCCCAAGTTTGAAGATTTCCAGCTGTGTACTCCTTTTTGGTGAGTCTGCTTCTTTTTGTTCTAGAGATTTTAGATGTGTTGTTAAGTTGGTAGTATGGGGTCTCTCCAATTTCTTTATAAAGGCACTTAGTGCTATGAACTTTCCTCTTAGCACTGCTTTCATTGTGTCCCATAAATTTGAGTATGTTGTGCCTTCAGTTTCACTGAATTTTTTTTTTATTTTGTTCCTTACCCAGATATCATTGAGTAGGGAGTTGCTCAGTTTCCATGAGTTCATAAGCTTTCTGTTGTTTCTTTTGTGTTGAGTTCTAGCTTTAATCCATGGTGATCAGATAAGATGCAAGGGATTATTTCAATTTTCTTGTATCTGTTAAGGTTTGCTGTGAGGCTAAGTATATGGTCAATTTTGGAGAAGTTCCATGAGGTGCTAAGAAGGTGTATTCTTTAGTGTTTCGGTGAAATGTTCTGTACATATAAGTTAGATCTGTTTGCTTCATGATATCTATTAGTTTGTGATTGGCCCTGCCATCTTGGATTCCAATAGTTATTCAGTTTAATTAATTAATTAATTATTCAGCAGAATTTTGCTATGTAGCTCCACCTGGTCTGGAATTCTGTGTAGACAAATTTGTCCCTGAAATCACAGACAGCCACCTGTCTCTGCCTCTGCCTGATGAGTACAGGTATTAAAGATGTGCACTATCATGCTTAGCATAAGAAAATAAATGTTTAAAATTTATTTTTAATTTATATATTCACTTTACATACTGATCATAACCTGCTCCCTCCACTTTTCTGAGTCCCTCCTCCCTCTTCTTTTGCCCTTCTTTTGCCCTTCTCACCCTTCCTCAAATCTTTTCTTCCCTTCTCCTCAGAAAAGGGGAAATTCTCTCGACTAACCCATCTTAGCACATCAAGTCATATCAGGACTGAGCTCATTCTCATCCACTGAGGCCAGGCAAGGCAGCCCCAACAGAGGGAAATGATCAAAAGTAGATAAAAAGTAGTCAGAAGATTTCATGCTATAAACAGCACTTGCTCAATCCACTAGGGGACCCACATGAGGATCAAACTGCCCATCAGCTATACATGCGTAGTGAACCCAGGTCCACTCCATACAAGCTCCTTGGGTGGTGCTTCCATCTTTGCAAGCCCACATGGGTCAAGTTAGTTGACTCTGTTGGTCCTGGGGATATGTAAATATATTTTTTTTAGAATTATATTTTTATTTTATACCTAGAAGCTATGCTTCCTGTACCTTGGATTGCCACAGATCATTTGAAAGTACATTAATTAATTTGTATAAGTCCCAAAGTCTTAAATCTCTGATTTTTTGTGTATGAAAATTGGGGCTTTGGAATGAGCCCAAAGAGTGACTTGGGCAAGAAAAGTACCCTCTACTTCCTACTGAGCTATGTTGAGAGAATAGCTTGTGTATTTTATGGATGCAGCACCTGTCAATAAAAAATCTAGTGGCTGGACTGGAGAGATGGCACAGAGCTTAAGAACACTGACTACTCTCCCAGAGGTTCTGAATTTAATACCCAGCAACATCATGGTGGCTTACAACCATCTAAATATGATCTGATGACCTCTTTTGGCCTACAGATGTACATTCAGCCAGAGCATTGTACATATAATAAATAAAAAAATTTAAAAATCTGATGGCCTACATCTGAGGCAGGAAATAGAAGGTGGGTCATCTAGTAGGTAGAAAGGATTCTGGGATAGAGCCAGGAGTGTGAGATTCAGTAGGCAATATGTGAAGAGAATGGACATATGGTACCTGAGCTCAGGTAACCACCCACATGGCAGAATGTAGATTAGAACAAATGGGTTATTTTAAGTTATGAGCTAGTCAGAGAAGAGCCTAGATATATGGACTAAGTATTTGTAAATAATATTTTGTGTTTCAGGAGTCATTATTTACAGGGAGCTATGGCGCTGGAAGGAAAATCTCTTCCTATGACAGAGCTGTAATCCCAGTGCTGTCTCAATTCATTAGCAACATTTTATTTTGCTTTCTTAAATATGAATGGTGGTGATGTCTTTAGTTCCTTCTCTAAAGGAGGATGAGACAGGAGGATACTCACTTCCAGGAGAGCCAGAACAGCAGAGGGAGAATGTAATGAAAAGAAATGAGCAAAGTTCTTTCCTTTCTTAAAAGCCCATATTAAGAAATTACTAATGTTAACATATTGGATGACTAAACTGTATGTCAATATTTTGAAGTGCTGTTTTACTGCATGACTGCAAAACAATCCAACTGATGTTACAGAAACAAACACACGAGAAACATGTGTTAGTCAGGACACCGTCGAGATATAGAGAACATTGTAAACCTACAATGCAAATAAACATAGACATTTGATAAAGAAGACAACACAAACACTTTCAAAGTGAGAAAGAGACCAGAAATAACACAAATTCTATTGTTTTCTTTTGTATAGTACTAACCAAACTATCTGGAAATGACTTAGTGGGAAGAAGTGTTTATTTCAACTCACAATTTCAGAGGATTTAGTTTATGACCGTGTGGCTCCATGTGCTGGGGTTGATTGCAAGAACATATGACACAAGCTATAATGACATATCACATGAGCATCATGGCAAACAGGGGGAGGGGTGTAGAGAAGCAAGAGACAGGAGGGAGGGATAGGCAGACCATGGATAAGTTTCCCTTTAGTACCTGTCTCCAGTGACTCTCTCCAGCTAGGGCTTAATTTCTGAAGTTTCCATAACCTCCCCAGGTACTGCCAAGACTAGGGAACAAGGAGGCAAAACCTGAGCCTGTGGAAGACATTTGAGCCTCAGCTATAAAATATTAGTAACAGACTCAACTACTTGACCTAGTCCCAGTGGGAGCTGCAACAATTCTGGAGGTCAACCTTTGCTTCTCCTTAGTCCCAAGGCAGATGGCTGGGGGGTGTTGGGGCGGGAGGGGAGACTCTAGATGCTGTATTCTGCCTCATAAAATAAAAAAAAAATGCTTATGAGAATTACATATTCAGAGAAAGTCTCAGTGCATATAGATATACATGTGATGACTTGTTTATTATTAAAACAAAGCTGTCCTTGGAGCCAACAGATAGCTCTGGATGAAAGCCCCTCTTTCATATTCTCCTGTTCTCCACACATGTGCATGAGGTGGCATGTCGGCACCCACAAAGATGCATACAGATGTACAAACAAAATAAATAGATGTAATAACAAGTTTAATGTTTTCCTTTTGGGAAAGTCTGCATTCATTCAAATGGTGATGCCATTACTTAGCATGCCTTTATGTCTCTACTTTCACCGTTTTACTACCCATATAAGAAAACTCATTCCCTGAGACCATGAATAACATGAGTTCATTCATGTTCTGGTTTACTGTCATAATTACTGCACACAAGATCATGATTGTAATTGTCTATGCTATGAAATGTGAATCACCAGATGTTGACTGCCAGAAGATGATCTGTCTAAGCTAGGAAGTTTCAAGACCCTTCCCATTAGGGGAGTGAAGGATGATGTAGTTTGGAGTGTATGCATCATCAGAAACTTCAGAGTCTATAACAAGCAAACAGACATGCAAGACACACTCTTCAGCTGTTACCCTTTACTGGGTCTTCTTAAAGGGCCGGTATATGTAATATGGGATGAGCCTTGATATTTTTTTATCACTCACTATGAACAGGGTATTATGTGGGTATGTAGTATGTGTTTGCTAAGAGTTTATAAGGTGGATACTTTTAACATGATATAATGTACATTTTCTCTTCCTTAAAAGTGACTATCCTAGGCATTTTCAAAGAAAATTATTCACGGGCTTATTTTTGCATCAATAACCTTTGATTTATCTTTCTCACTTATAGCTAGTTTTTTGTGTATTTTTGTGAGAAAATTTTAAAATTTTTAAATTTAAATTTAGAATCTAATAGAACTGGGGTTTGCATGTGAGATACTGAACACGTTTTGAACATTAAGTATTTCATTAACCTTATTCTTCTCATTTCAAGTGCCAGTTAGAAGGGACTCTTAGTATATGTTTGTGTGGGCATGCATACACATGCAAGTGTGAAAGTTTCATTTCAGTTAAGCTCATGGAATATGTGTGCTTACATGTCATTAAGATATTTGTATTTAAAAAAAAAAGATATTTGTATTTTGACCCATTGCTTTTCTTTCTCTGAATAATTTATAATTATTTCCGGTAAGCGAGTATACCTATTCAAAAATGTTTATTTCACACTTGCTCTATTCAATTGCATATTATATTTTTTCACAGTAAAGTATTTATATTAAAATATTATTTTTAGTGATTAGAAAGTGTATACACATTTGCATTTGTCTTTGCACTTTACACTGATGTTTTTTCTGTATTTGTATTGCATGCTACCTTTTATAACAGAATGGATTTCTATCCATTTTACCGGATAAAACAACCGTGTTTTGTACTTGTAGACTTGACAGTTCTGAAAGTCCAGCCTCAGTATTTTTTTAAATGAACTGTTTTCTCTAATTTCAAAGTAATCTTTCTTTCTTTTAAAACAGTAACATTGTCGGGGAGAATCCGCATAGTTTCTCAAAAATTCTTGTCAGTGGAAAATAAGTTTGTGGGTTGTTGGTGGCAATGTAAAGTCCTCACTAGGGAACATGCGTAACAACGGGCTTTGTGGCCTGGGAGTCTTGATTGTTTGGTATAACATGAGTTTGCTATGTGCTATGGAAGAAACAACTTCTGGTACCTGAGGTAGGTGTGGTTTGTGATTTTTTTTTTTTAATAGCTGTTATTACAGGGAAAGCTATGCATTCTGATAGCATGTGAAAAATAAAGCTGATGCCTTGAGGTAATTCTCCATTGCAAACTCAAAAGGTATTTGGCAATCTACTGCTAATGTGTCTGCATTAGTGATAATATATTCTTGTCTTGATTGCTGTAGTTTTTGTTTTCTGCTAACATAGTCCTTCCAGCACTTAGGTGTCTATCTACCACTCAATTATACATGCGTGATTTCATGTTTTCACATTGTGTGTTTTATTCACACCCTCCTCTGCACTTGATGAAACACTTAACCCAACAGTGTATTATTTAACTCTGCTGAGCACTGTGTTCATGTAGGTACGACCTTCACCCACAACTTTCTGAGCACAACATAATTATAGGTCAGCTTACCTTCTGGTACTGAATGCACTTGACAATATAGCCATTCATTCAAAGGGAAATCTTATCCAGTAGCTTTTTGTTTAATTAAGTGTGTGATTGGTTTGTTTGAGACTGGTCAAAGTAGCACTCAAAGTAGGAGAAGGAGGCTTTGTAGAACAAGTACCTTAGTATATTCTGTTAGTGGAGTTGATGGGTTAGCATGGCAACTGATAGCAAAATCTGAGATTCTCTATTTCAGAGGATGAAAGACTTATTTTTGTTCATGTGGTCAGTGATTGCAATCCATGGTTGTTTAACCCTGTATTGGTTGTCCTGTGATAGCCTTGTATATTACTGGGGTAATGTATGGTAGAGGAGGCCCAGTTACTGTATGGTGGCCAGAAATTGAGTAGAGATAGAAGAAAGAACTGGGTTCTAAATATTCCTTTCTGGGGTATATCGCAATGATCAAACTTCTTCCATCAAGTGCCCGTATTTTAACATTTTGCCTCTTCCCAATATTATAATGTGTTAAGAATCAAGCCTTTAACAAGTGGGCCTCAGGGAGACAACTGAAGTCCAAGTTATAGCAGAACTATGGTCTGCAAACAATTAGCTGTTGAAGGTCTTCTTCTCAGCAACCAGGAAACAAGGTTCATGTCTAGTGCATTAAGCGACAAAGATCGTGTTCTTTCACTTGTGAACTCTGCCTCTTCCCAAACCCATGGAGAGTTGTCAGAATAGTGTCCGGGTGGAGCTTTATAGAGTTCTGGTACTTTGTTCTATATGCTTTCTACATTGGTCTTTTTGCTAGCATGCAATCTATGACACTATAGCTTCAAATGGCTGCTATGACACATGATGTCACTCACTTTCTCTCCTTTACAACACCAACTCTAAATTCTTTGAGTTCTTTGATCAAAGATATTTTAAACATCTCAAATCCTAGATTTGTAGAAGAATATCTTATCTTTATCATCACTAAAATGAGAGAGAGAGAGAGGAGAGAGAGAGGAGAGAGAGAGGAAGCAGGTAACCTCTTTCTGTAATTCAGTAGTATTCGTTTTCTTTTTAGTGAGGGATTAAATCTTTTGTAACCTTCTTAAACTTTTGTTACCTTAGTAATTTAAAGGGACAAGTTAAATGCTAATGCAATTGATAGGGGTGAGCAAGTGGTCAATGACTAGCCTGATCTGACTACATAATGCGGTAGAAATTGCTAAAATATGCAGGCCTGGTGGAATTTTGACAGAAAACAGTTTCCTACTGGGCTTTATATCTCCCTGGGTGATTTTAAAAGGCAGGGATGTTGTAAGCACCACATTTCTTTGAAAGAAAGTTGAAAAACCTCAACAACCTGGATGCACTCAAAGACATAAAAATTGGAGCATCTGGAAATTTTGCCTATTTCTGCTCTCAATGAAAAAATTGGTAGTGAAATCTAATATTGAATGCTAGTCCACTCCATCCTCATAGTCACAGAACAACTTGCAGTAGACAGGCACCTGATTTTTCTGTTCAGCCCAGTATCCACTAATGCAAGACAATTTGTAAATGTTAGCAGTTATTGACTGATGTTATGTTATAAGGGCAGAGAATGAGCCTATGCATAGTTTCTTTGGCTCTTTAAGACTTCAAGTTTGCCTTTGTTTCAATAGTTTTGGTGGAGCCTATGCTCTCTTGTCTGTCATGCCTTTTATGTTTTATAAACTGCCCCTAAGTTTTTGAATGTCACAGATGTATCCAAGTTCTTGGTGAACCATGACATACTTTTTTATAAACAAAACAAAACATCTCGTCCTCTGAGTTGTCCTCTGAGTACATTCAATATAGCACATCAGGGCTCATGGCAGATCTGGTTGTGCAGTTTGTACAAGGCAGTACAAAATAGACATTTAAGGATTCTTGGTGAGAAACATTAGTTTCTCTTTTATTCTCTCTCTCTCTCTCTCTCTCTCTCTCTCTCTGTGTGTGTGTGTGTGTGTGTGTGTGTGTGTGTGTGAGAGAGAGAGAGAGAGAGAGAGAGAGAGAGAGAGAGAGAGAGAGAGAGAGAGAGAGAGAGAAGAGAAGAGAGAAAATATCGAGATAGCTACCATAACATAGTTACATAGTTTGCAGCAGGGTTCAGAGAGATCTAAGAGGCCTTATTGAAAGCAGAGGTAGAGAAGCGATATAGATGGAGTCACTAGTAGTTTAGGGAGCTGAGGGATATGGGATTGAACTGCAGTGCTAGCGCTAGCCTTGGTTTATATGGATGGACACACGGGAAGTTAGATGTTTATTCAAGCAGACCATGCCACCAGTAAAGACCAAGCAGAGCTGAAGCCCTGGAGACATTCAGAAGTAAATTGCTTATTGATTCCTTGAGACACATACCAGGTTATTAGATGACAGGTGGGTGGGACCATCACCATGCCAGTGTTATGTGTCTCTTTTCTTATAGATGCTTTATGAGGGCTTTGAACCCTCTTTCTCTCTGGGCTCATTGATGAGGCTTTAGGGAAGCCACTTTTTTTCTGATCTGGTTTTAATATTCATATGTTCTCATATGGTCACACTCATCTTTGATAACTTTATTCATGATACAATTTCACTTCTAGAAGTAATTTATCAAGTTTATGCCTCATAAATAATAATGGACAGATCTTTCGTTTACATTCAGTGTTGAAGAGGCTTCTTACCTCTTTCTGTATTTCCACTTAAAATGTAAACCATTTACTGAGTAAAATGGAATTGGAGGACTCATAGGGTCCTAACACTAGATAAAGAGCTACAGGGAACTAATAGCTAATGGCTACTAAAAGAAGGAGAATCAGTCTTCTGTTGAGATGAGCCTCCTGATAAGTTATCCAATGTCCCAATGTCAAGTGGTCATCCCTAATCACATGTACATCCAAACCACACTAAATGTACTCAGAAGGTTATATATATATGAGAGCTTCACTGACATAAACTGTATTTAAGATAAAGCAGAAATTCTCTTATAGGGAGCCACTAAATATAATAAATATATCTTTTTATATAACTTACAATCAGGGCATTTCTCCTAACAACCAAGAGTTATATTAATTATTATTAGTTGTTGCTAGAGTTCTAACTAGTATCTATAATTGATGATAAAAATCTCTAAAGAAAATGGGTCAAGATCCTCTCTCAGGAGAGAAGGGTAAATTAAATAAGAACTAAATACAGCAGGATCATATTTTTTTTTAATGGAAACTTATGTTAGTACTTCAGCCATTCTCTCTGTGTATCTCTGTGTCACTCTATGTCTGTCTCTCTCACCCTCACTCTATGTGTGTGTGTGTGTGTGTGTGTGTGTGTGCACATGCGCGCATGCGTGTCTGTGTGTGTGTATGGGCAGTGGTAGTATTAATAGTAGTAGTAATAATAGTAGTAGTATAATTTTTCTATTATAACTGTATTCTCATTTAGGAGGCCAATTATTTAAATAAACACCATGAAGGAAATTAAGATATTTACCATGGATGAACAGTGAAAAAGTAAATAAGTAGTACTCTATAGAGAAAAAGAAATGAATTTAATTTAGAAAAACTTGAGCCTAAGCCAGTTAACATATTTGCTTTGTGCAAAACGATTTTCATAGCAATGGGAATTTGGAAGTCTCTGAGCAATTTAATTCTAACATTTTATCTTATTTCCTAATATATTTCATCTTGATAAGGGGCCAGACTTTCTTGTGATATCCAAAGATATAAATATCAATAGATAAAATTTTGCCAGAAAAATGTATTTTAAGTATAGAAAAATGGTATATTGGATATAGCATGTGATTTTGAGCCAAACATACTGTTGAAATTCTACCTACCATTTACTAATACCATTATAATTTGGCAAATCATTTAGCCTCTGTAACTCAGACGTTTCAGTTTTAAACTTAGGGTAAAAATGCTCGTTTACGGAATTACAAACAGAGTATAATGTTGTGCTTTTAGCTTTCAGTGACCACTCATTGTTACTAAGGATAAGAGATAACCTTGGTTTTGTAGTCATAGTAATGAAATTAACAAATCACTACAATGAATCTATGCCCATGGTTACGAGGGTGGAACTATTAATGTTTCCTAGTTGAAGGATGGCAAAGAGATTCCCTTAATGGGATTTTACTCACTTGTCTTTCTCTTGTTTCTCAGATGCACTAGGGTAGTCTGGGGAGGTGCTATGGTACATCAGAAGTCTAAAGTTAACTGAATGTAACGTAATAACATCTAGAAATTAATCACCCAGGATGAGGGAAACTTTTCAGTGGAGCATCTGTTTCTGAGTCACCTACACTCTACAAGCAATCTTTTATTCACGTAAAGAAGCTCCATAAACTCAGTGATCCAAGTTGCTGGGCTTACATTTTGTAATTTCTTCTGTGTGTCCTAGGTCCTTTCTTTGGCACAGAGAGCAATTTGTTGATGTCTTCTTTGGATGAGTCACTCTCAAACTGTATATATGTATACTGCAACATAGTTATGTCTCAATAAATGTCAGTTCTTAGTATTAATTAGCAGAAACAATGCTTTGAAAATAGTCCTTTTTGTATTTTTATTTTGTATTTTTGAATAGATTCTTTTGCACCTATAAAGTAATGTTTCAGGAAAACACCTTTTGTTTTCTCTAAAATACTCAGCACAGCTCTAAAAGGGAGCTAGGGGATTAGTTACCCCATAAAAGGTTTCTGAGAAAACACATGATCTTCTTTAACAAGAAAAAATTCTCTATTAGGGCATTTCTAAAAGTACAAGTGCCTGCAACTTGAGAGAAAATGGCTTAAAATGATTCCCTATGGAATGTTTACTCTTCCTCTATCATTTATCTATATCTATCTATCTATCTATCTATCTATCTATCTACCTACCTATCAGCTATCATCTGTCTTTCTAATAATTTATCTATCGAATTATTTCTTCCTTTTCCCTTTCTTTCCTTTTTCCTTTCTCCCTTTCCCTGTCCATTCTCTATCCTTCCTTTCTTTCCTTGATTCCTTCCTTCCTTTCTTCTTTTATTCATTGCGTACATATGTGTGTGACTGTGTCAGAAGTGAGGGACATGTTTAGATGTTTAGATGTCAGAGGACAACAATCTCTATAGGTTGGTTCCCTCTTTCCACTATGAGGTTCTGTGGATCGAACTAAGGATGACAAGCTTGGAGGCACATGCACTTTCCTTCTGAGACATCTCATCAATGCTAGAGCCTTTAGTTGTCTTTTTAAACCTCCACGTATGTTGTTTTCACACAAGTATTCACACCAATATTCACAAGTATTCACACCAGTATTCCTGACAACACCAGGGTTTGCCCATTCCCGAACTTCAGGGTTATCCCAATTTATTTTCCTCTTGGTTTGATAAATAAATAAATGATTAAGTATAATAACAAACAGTTATTTTACAATAGGGCATGATATAACTGTGGAAATCGGGACCACTTGTGCTCCAGCTAATAATTCTGGAAATAAGTTCTAATAATAGTGTTAAAGTGTTTTCCTAATTAGCACATGTGACTGGGTTCCTATGACTGATTCCAATTATTCAAAATATTTTCAAACGTTAGTGGCTTAATGTCTTCTTTAATCCATTTCAGAACACAACGGAAAAAAAATTAGTATTACTCAATACTTTCAAATGTCTTCAAAGCATATTTGACAAGGTATCAGGTATCTACTTCAGGAGAAGTTAAAAAAGGCTGTTGAGCAAAAGATAATTCTCCCTTCCTCAGAAAGAAAGGTACCTATAAAGTAGCCATTCAGATCTCCCCCACTGCAGCATGGAGAAACCCAGAGAATCCTTCTCCATTCTTCTCTGCACATGCTTGTTTGCCGTTGTTCAGTTTCTCCATACCCTGCTTTGTACTTCAGAATTCCCACTATACCTTTACTTTATAGTAATTCACGGTTTCAGCCGGTCACATGACTTGTAGTGCTTCATGTGCAGGTCAGTCTCCTCCATTGGAAAACTGTACTCTAACTCATGGCCATCATCCAGTGCATTTGCTATTCTTTTTAGAAAAATTTATCATCTGCAAATCGCAGATCTACAAATACATCCTCTGCCTCCCACATGTAGGATTCACCAATGTGTCCAAGTTATGTGGGTTTCTAGCACTGTAAGCTGACGGAATCAGTCACAAAGATCCCCGTGGGGGAGGAATAAGCTTCTAATGGAAACTCAGATATCCCAGAAGGAAATATTCTAGCTCATGGCATCTCTTATGGTAGTAGATCTGCTGATGCTGTCCGTTCCCTTGGCTTGCCGATTCATTTCCAAAGTTCTGAATGCTTCACACACTGTCAGCAGGGCAATACAAAAAAGAATTTGGGTTTTGTTCACTAGCTCTACACTTAAATGTTTCTCAGCGTCTTTTCTACACTGATATGATTTATGCCGTGGATAGGAAATTCTATTTAAAGAGGGGATGGCATTTTAAAGTAGAATTGGAAATTTCCATATTGCTCTACACAGAGCCTGTGTGCATAAAAGTTCTGTGGTGATGTAAAGTAGAGCGGCTGAGTAGCTTAATTCAGAGAAGCAGGAGAGCAAAATACCAAATCAATTATTGGAAGGGATTTATATGAAGTGCCATTTCTAGGAAGTGACTGAAGCAGCTCTCTTGAATGCTTGATTTCTAATTAGCAATGAAGCTCTAGCATGAGTGAGTTATGCACAGGTTCAGATACAAAGAGAGCTTTCATTAAGAAACTTTTGAATGGGCAATGTCTTCTTGTACTCACTTCTCTGTATTGATCTGCGTCTTCACTGTCCTCTTCCTATCAAAGTGAAGTGGACTTCAGATTTTTGAAAAAATTAATATATAGTTTTGAACTTTTATAACTATAAAACCATTGCTGAGGTGCTTGAGAAAGCCAAGTGGAAATATGTTATTTTATTAGCTTCCTAAACATACTTTCTCTCTCTCCATCTCCATCTCTCTCTCTGTCTCTCTGTCTCTGTCTCTGTCTCTCTGTCTCTCTGTCTCTCTGTCTCTCTGTCTCTCTCTCTCTCTCTCTCTCTCTCTCTCTCTCTCTATCTATCTATCTATCTCTCACACACACACACACACACACACACACACACACACACACACACACACACACACACACACAGTTTATTTGGAGCTATATTAACATTCATAGGGAAAACTGCTCCATCCTGAAACCATAGGTTGCCAGTAAGTAAAAGTCAGGTGCCTCCCGGGAGATACCTGTTTAATTTATTGGTCAGTGGTGTCCTCAAGACCCCACAAAGCAATAGTGGTTGTTGTCATTTTTTATTGTCCACCACAGCTTGATATAAAATCCTGTTGATGGAGATAACATTTTCACTGGTCTTAGGACCTGGCTACAAAATTTTTTTTACTGAACAAGAAGTGTCTTAGCTTGATGGCTTTCATAGTACTGGAAGGTGTTTTGTATGCTGCTGGTGGGGTGTCATCAACAGTCTAACCCTGATCTAAATCCCATAACTATAATGATGACTGGCATGGAAAGATATGCTATAGATGTGATAATATCACAAATGTTATGGGTGGGTAACCAACCACTTAGCTTTAATGGGTGCTCTACTGGAGAAAAAGTATGCCTGGTAATAAAATCTGGCCAAGAACAAATGGGCTTATAGGCCACAGGATAAACCTATTGCTATTATTAATGCTAAACAAAAATATTGCCAAACTTTCCTCTAAATGTTTATCTCTTTATCCATAGATTAGTACAACTCTTAAGCTTCTTTAGAGAAGTTTTTTGTACAATGGATGTTTGCTAATGCAGAAACTTACAACTGCTTAATGTTCAGAGAGTAGGTTTAGTAGAGTGTTGAGCTATAAATGGAACATTGATATCATCCTCATTCCAAGACTCAGAGTCCATGGCCTAAGGCATTACAGGAAGACTGTAAGAGCCAGATATCAAGGAGAACTGGACTGAAATAGTGTCTTCTGGACACAACAGAACCATTACACTCATGAACTCACATCATCTTCAGTTGCCTGGATAGGACCTGCTCAAGATCAAGACAACCAAAACTCTAGCACATAGGGGAAACATCTTGTGAGCCCATGCTGCTACTTGAGGAGCTACTGACAGGACTTACTGGTTTTTGGAAGAGAGTTAGTTTTCATCAAAGGTGTGACCCCTGGTGGGTGAATCAAGTTTCAGTGGATGACATTACACAAACAAGTGTGGGAGCAGCACAATTAGTCTCAGTGGGCTATTAGAGTGAAAGAGAGCAAGGAGAGAGAAAGAGAGAGAGAGAGAGAGAGAGAGAGAGAGAGAGAGAGAGAGAGAGAGAGAACACTAAGATGAGAGGTGAGAGGGAGTGCATCTGTGAAGAGTGAGGGAGAAGTTTTTGGGGATGAATTTGATAAAAACATATTGTAAGACATTTTCATAGAATTAATAATGTATTTCATTAAAAATAAAGATAGAGTACTCTGTTAGCAATGAGATGCTCCTTTTATTTCAGAAATGTAATTTCTTTCTCACACATTTATTCCATATATATATATAATATATATATTATATATATACATACTGATGCATGCAAAGAAGGAGAGAATACAGGTATTCTAATTATGTATGAATAAATATTCCTTGAAATGGTTATTTTCTACTGAAGTTTTACTTTAGTAATGTTCTCTCCTGGGATGTTAAGAAAACTACTTGGAAATATGTAATGAACAAAATAACTATCAATAGGGATTTCTATGTGGTGTATGAATCTAAATGATTGTGGAAGCATTTTTGTCCTTCATACCCTCTTCTTGAGTTTTATTTTCAAGTCATTTTCAACATGGAACAAGAAAGTGATCTATTTAAAAATATCCAGTCCACTAATCAATTTTTTTTTGTCATAAAGGAAAATACTTGTGCCCCACCTTAGGTCGCTGAGTACAAGAATTGCAGAAGTGTGCTATCAGAACCAACAGAGAATATACAGTGTGTGTCTGTGTCTGTGTGTGTGTGCGTGTGTATGATATTATATATTTATTGTCAATCCTATTTATTATGGCACACATATAATATATAGTAAATATTAGATATAGTTAATACTAAAAATAGTATTATATATATATATCTATATATATATATATCTATATATTATATAGATATAGCAGTATTTTTTACTTGAAGGATTGGAACTTTATGCTCTTTGAACAGCACAGTGACTGCACTAATATTGTTACTAGTGTTATTAATATTAGCTGTTAGTAATATAAAAAGTAATTCTTAAGAATGGAGAAAATATTTTAAAGTCACATATTTGTTAAGTGATTAATTTCCAAGAATAAAAGCTTCAAAAGACCTGTCTTTTTCATTAAAAAAGCTCAATAACATAATAAAAAAGAAAGTAATATGTAACATATATTATATCTATAAAGTTCAATAACTTACTCAAAAATGGGGAGGAGAATTGAACAGACATTTCTCCAAAGATGTCCAATCAACACATAAAAATATATCCTATATTTCTAATCATTTGGAACATGTGAATACAAACTACAATAAGATATTATCTCACACACTGTAGAAAGAATATTAAAACAATTAATTAATTTAAAGCATTAGTGAAAATTTGATCAAATTACATCCTTTTGGGACTTTGATGGTAAAATGAAAGTAAGACCACTCTAAAAATAGTATAGTAATTACTCAAACATTTAATAAATAAGTATTAAGATCAACAGTTGCATATATCGATATCTTTTCAAAATAATGAAAATCAAGGTTTTGTAAAGATTCTTGATAGCCATATTTATAGCAATGCACTAACATTATATACAATGTTGAAACAATTCAAGTGCCTATTGACAACTATCTAGTAACTATTGACAAATAAATGAATAATAATATTACCGATTTGCAATTACATGATGCTTCAGACTCCAAAAGCGAAGGCTGTGTGTGTCCACATACACAGAATATAGGGGCAGCAGAATCATGGATATTCGTAGTTGGAGAAAGTATAGAGAGGAATTTATTGTCTCATGGGTATAGAATTTTCCATTTGCAAGATGGTGTGTCTTGGAGGTAGATAACAGTAATGGTCACACAAAAACATAGATATATTTCTGACCACAAAACTGGCAAAATTTGTTATGTGTATTTTAACAAACTTTTAAAAACTTCAAAATATCATATTACTGTTTCTCTTTGGACATTTCATATTTGAAACTTTTTATGTTCTTGTATATTATATACATTTCCTTTTCCATCAACTACCTGTAAGTGTAACTTTCTTATTAAAGTTAACATTGAATGGTTTTCTATATCATTTGATTATTCTTTTAATATTTAAAAATTTAATTTGTCTGAAATATATACCTGGTAATTTAAAACAGATTTTCACATTATCTTGTCTATCAGGAAAAGACAGAGTTTGTCTGAAAGTAAAAGTTCTAAGGAAAATCTTAAGCACTAACTTCTATAACACTGACACCAAGTTTTGATTTCAAATGACCTTTCAAAATCAAATACTCTGTGTCTTTGAAAATTACAGTCCCATCTACAGCCACACAATACTGAATGTACCTGGTCTCCTCTGAAAATTATAGTCCTATTAGGGTCCTAAAGATTTTGTTGGTCTATAAATCACATTTGTTATGGTATATTTGGTTTGCAATGGACCCTTATGATTCCTAAAAGGTGTTATAAAAACAAATTATTTGATTTATGAAAAGCTAGGGTGTGTTATGTTTGCTTTAATGTTCATTTTGCCTTGGTTCCTACATAACTAATATTTTTCATTGTTTCTTTATGTTTATCCTTCTTTATTTTTGTTTGTGTTCTATAAAGGCACCTATATATGTGGCTATGTGCACCAGCACTATACCGGTGGAGTCCTGAAAGAGGATTGTGGGTGCTCTGCTCTGTTACTCTTTGTATTACTCCCTTGAAATAGAGTCACTCACTTAGCCTAAAGCTAGTCTGGCTTCCTATCTCTGCCCTCCACTTTATTGGAATCAAAGATGGACCTGGCCTGTGAGAGCTAGAAGTTTGAACTCAGGTCCCCATGCTTTCACAGCTAGTATTATTATTCCCCAAGCCATCGCACAGTATCTAAATCCACCATTTTGATGTTAGCATGCTGTCCAGCATTATCCATAAATAATTAAACTAATAATTGCATGCCAGGGAGCTGAATCTGAAATCCTTCTAGCCTGTGGCATGGTTTGGGTTTATCATCTAGAATATCTGCTCCTCCACCCTTATCCTGTACCCTTCGAAACAGTTCTTTGATGGTATCTGTACACAGTAATAAATATTTTAGAAAATATTAATCCTATCTCACTAAACACATTTAAAAACACATTTAAGTCCCTAACCCCAAATTTAATGAAATTTTAGCGGCTGTTAATTAGATTAGGAAGAGCCTATGTAATGGTGGTGCTGCATGACACTGTCATTTGAGACTTCACAAAATTCAAGAAACTTATTTATTTGTTTGTTTTCTGTGTTCATGACAGAGTCTTTCTACGAAGCATTGGCTGTCCGAAACTCATTAAGGAGACCAGATTGGCTTCAAACTCCGTGTTCTGGCTGGGATTAAAGGTTTGTACCACTATGCTTGGTTCCAAGACACTTCAATATAGGTCAAAAGTTGTTTTTTTTTTTTTTTCACCTATTTTTTAAGCCAGCTCATATTTAATATTCAGTCTCAGGAGATAGCTACTTTAAAAAGTTTCCTTTGTATTTTAAAGGAAACCCTGTAAGATTTGAAAACCAATTCCATGTGACAATTTTTTTTTTATTAATATTCTTGTTACATCTCAATGTTTATCCCATCCCTTGTATCCTCCCATTCCCCCCCCCCCCCATTTTTCCATTATTCCCCTCCCCTATGACTGTTCCTGAGGGGGATTACGTCCCCCTATATATTTTCATAGGGTATCAAGTCTCTTCTTGGCTACTTGCTGTCCTTCCTCTGAGTGCCACCAGGAAACTGAGACAGAGGGGAAGGCATCCTATTGGGACTCTAAATGAGAGACGCATGGGAGAACAGCAAAATAAAAGGATACAGAGGGTCCTAGAAATCTACAAGTAGAACAATATGGTAGGCAGATTTGGGCCCAGGGGTCCCGCTCAAACTAAGGCACCAGCCAAGGACAATACAGGAGGTAAACTTTAAACCCCTTCCCAGATCTAGCCAATGGTCAGAATATTCTCCACAGTTGAGTGGAGAGTGTGATACGACTTTCTCACGTACTCTGGTGCCTCACATTTGACCATGTCCATGTGACAATTTTAAAAATAAATCATGTGTATAAAACTCATTATCAAGTATATAATTATGTGAGACTGTATCATGAGTTATCTGAAGACCAGGGGTCATTCTCCATCCTACCTCTGACTCAAAGTGTGACCACATGTATCCACACAAAGAATTATTAGAATTACTGACAGATTCAGTGAAGCATATGAAGTGTAAATATGATGAGCTTCATCTGTAGAGGACACTTACAAAATCCCAGGATTTCCAAATGGTTTTATTCATATTTTTTTGATTCATCTTCTTGACGAGTTCCTTCCCTCTTACATCCTGAGCTTTGTATAGAATAGATTTTTCTAAGGTTTGTTTTGTTCTACAATCCAATGCATCTTTATGAATGTCTAGTTGTTTACATAAATTTGCTCACAGCTGTTTGTCAGGCACATTACTTTCTCTTGCTGTTTCTGCTTTGTTTTTTTTTTTTTAAATAATACTTTACAAGAATCTGGAAGGTTGGTTTTCTGTGAGAAAACCTGTAGTTCTGTTGTACTCTGAGACTACTGAGAAACATAAGCAATAGGTTCTGTTTTGGGGGCAAGAGGTAAGATGAGATACCCCAGCAAGCAAAAAGCATGGGGAAAAAATAATAAGATTCTTTTTTGCTCCACTGCTTGGTACTCACATGAAGGCTTATCACATGCTCTTCATGGATTGGATGACAGCCCTTCATGATGGGAAAGGTCACTATGGACTTTACCAATAACTGGAAGCCTCCTTGCTGACATGCTTAGAACAACAAGTATTCTTTGCACTATATGGCCCAGTCATATTGATGCACAAGATCAGCCACCGGATTATTTTTTCATTTGGTTGAACTATCCTTCTCTGATTGTCTGGGTTCCTAGTTCCTTGAATCTGAAACTTGGATTCCAGATTTATGTGTGTCAGAATGATAGAAGATTATTTGGTTTTTAAATTTTAATTTATTATAATTTATTCAGATTACAATCCAATTGTTATCCCCTTGCTTGTACCTTCCCATTTCCATCATCTCTCCCCCTTCTGTCCTATTCCCTTTCCCTAGAGCTCTGACAGGTGACAGGAGGGGACCTCTTCCCCCACCATATAACCGCAGCCTATCAGGTCTCATCCTTGATACCCTGTTTCCTCTTCCTTTGTTAGTTGCCTGGCCTCCGCACCAAGAGGAAGTTTTCATGTCAGAGGCAGTCCCTGCTCTCCCCACAACCTAGGAGAATGAACGGTCCATTGCCTGTATCTGAACAGGGCGTCTAGTTTGACTGCATGCATTGTCTTTGGTTGTTGCAACAATTGTGCAGGAACCCCTGGGTCCAGTTCCAGAGCCCTTGATGGTATCTTTGTGGGGCTCCTGAATCCCCGGGTCCTCCCATGCCCCAACTCTCAATACTCTGCCCAGAGTCCAGCTGTGAGTCCCTACATCTGTCCTGATCCTCTGCTAGGTGACTCTATCAAAGGACATCTATCTAATTTGGGCTATTATCCACTGATAAGTGAGTATGTCTCATGTGTATCTCTCTGGGTCTGGGTTATCTCACTCAGGATGATTTTTTTTTTTTTAATTTGTGTCCACTAATCTTTCAGAGGTACCTACTGTTCTGTTGTTTCATATTCTGGAAGATATGTATGGGTGGCTATTTTTAGAAATTAACCTCAGATATTGAGTATAATAAAATGTAAGAAGACATAAATATCGATGAATTATTTTGATATATATTTTTAAAAATCTGGAAGTATAACATTATTACATTTATTAGTCAGATGCCTCTGAAGTGTAAATAGATGGTATAGTTCCCAGGGTACACTACTGGAAATAGCACAGGTTTGAAAAATTGAGGCCTACTGGAGATCTTTAGCCACTGGGGTAAGGCTTAATATGAGAAATAAAGAAAGGTGCCCCAAGGTTTGAACAGAACTTAGAAGTATGACCCTAAATATATTTTTTCTTCTTATGATTTAAATGACTCATATTTCAAAGTAGTGACATTGACTGATACAAGTATATTTTTATTGTACAACAATACTATCACTACCAACTCTGTCCAACTCTTTCAAAAATAGTTTAATGTTTATCGCTTTCTCTGCATGTGTTCCTGCAGACCACAGTATGTATATGGAGGTGATAGAAAGGATAGCTTGCGGAGTCCATTCTAGCTTCTCTTGTGTCCTAATGGTAAACTCAGGTTGTCAGGCTTAGCAGGAAGAAACTTGACTTGCTGGCTCCATGTATTCTCCTGTTCTAACGGTGGAGGTGAGAAAAGGGAGGCAAAATCAGATATAGGGCATCTGCCCTTGGTTCCCACGAACAACTTGTTTCATGAAGCCTCAGATGGCAGAATAGGAGAAAACAAGAAGGAATGATGACAGAGAAATTGAGGTGTCTCAAAAGGGCCTCTCTTGACCCTTTGGAGAAAATTCTGGACTAGGCATTCTTTTACAAGGAAATTCTCAAGCAAAGTCAGAGAACACACGTCATAAACACAGAAAGTCGGTCTTCTATGCATGGACCAGGAGCCATGGGGAAGAGTGACCAGGAGCAATTCTGAGGCCTTCTGACATAGAGTGCAGCTCGAAGAACGGCTATGTTTAGGATGCTTTTGCATTCTAGTCCCACTGCAATTTATCCTATCATCCCCATGTCTTAGGGATTATTTTCAATATTCTCTGTGGAGTTGGTTTGGAGGACACAAATTCTTTTATCCATTCATATCATGCAAAGTTTTCTTTTCTCATCCAACTATGGCTGAGGGTTTTGTTGTGTACAGTAATCTGGGCTGGCATCTGTAGTGTTTTGAAACCTGAAGTACATTGCTCTTTGGGCATTGAAAGTTTTCACTAAGAAATTAGCTGTTATTTTGGTGCGTTTTCTTTTGTATGAGACTTGTTTTTTTCTCTTGAAGCTTTCAGCACCTTCTCTTTGTTCTGTGTATTTAGTGTTTCAATTATAATATGCTGTGGGAAAGTGGTTTTTTTCCAGACTATTCTAATTGTATTATGTAAGCTTAATTAGGGGATATTTTCAACTATGATAGTTGAAAGA
This sequence comes from Acomys russatus, assembly GCF_903995435.1. Taxonomy (NCBI): domain Eukaryota; kingdom Metazoa; phylum Chordata; class Mammalia; order Rodentia; family Muridae; genus Acomys; species Acomys russatus. The sequence continues at coordinate 32,017,157 of NC_067149.1, forward strand.
CCTGACTTATGCCATCAATACATATGCCAATTTATACCTATAATTCATGTATTTTGTGTTTCCTGTGTCCTAAAGTTTCTGCATGTTGCTTTGATATGTTTTTTTCTTCTTCTTTGTGTGAGATAGGCCACACTATGCAGTCCCAGGTAAATTAGAATTCACTATGTAGACCAGGCTATCCTTGAAGTCACATTGATTTATCTGCCTCTGTTTTAGTTAACAAATATACAACCATATCTAGCTCTGTTTTTTTAAAATATTCTTTACTTTAGTAGTCTAATTCTTCTACTTTATCTTCAAATCCTGATATTCTATCTTCTCTCTAATCTTTTCTACTTGTAAGACTTTCCATGACTATTCTCTTTAAGGTACTGAGATTTTCTATTTCATAGTCATTTCAGCTTGAGTTCTGTTCAGTGTTTCTATTTCTTTAGTTAATATTTCAAATCTGGAATTGTCTTTGCTATTTCTTCCAGCCATATCTTCATGTATTCTGGCACATGACTAAACTATTTATAGATACCCTCTTTAGGTTCATTGAGGTCTTTAGCCCTTGAATACTTTGATCAAAATTTTCATTGCTGTTTTAAACTCCATGCCAAGAGTTCATCTAGGTAATTTTATTGATGAATATTTCTGTAGGCCCAGTGAGTTTTAGGGAAAACTTACTGTTTTGGCTTTTCATATCTTTTGTGGTTTTGCAATGACTTGGGCATGTATACTTCTTTCTTTGGTTCTTTATATAATATGAGATCTTAGACTGACTATGTTGAGTGCAAATTTAACTTTGATTCTGTTGTTGCCTAAGTTTGATGGGGTTCAGATAATGTGTGTAGACTTAATAGATCACCTGTTCCGATACTCAGTATTGAGTATGGATTAGAGGTACATGGTAATTTGAATTTGAGCTCAATGATAACCAAGGAATCACGGCAATGAGACAATTAACTGCATCTGCTTGGGTTGCTATGAAAGCTATACTATCGATGCTATACATTTGAATGCCAGGATGGAAGAGAAAACTGGGACCCTGGGCACAAACAAGGCTGCAGTGGAATACCAAGTTTGTTGGTTTGAGATATCATAGGTAGGTGAAGGTGTGCCACTCACCAGGCTGGTTAGGCACTCACATGAGCAACAATGGATAAACCTAGGTGTTGGGGATGGCATGGGCAAGTGAAAGTACAGGGGAAGTATAATATGAAGAAAACACAACTGGGGCCAAGACTAGAGGTTGGAGATGGCACAGGCAGGCTAGGATCTAGGGGCTCATCAGACTGTGCTATCACACAAATGTATGACTCAGACTAGGTCTGGAGGTTTTATTTTGAGTACAGAGGCTCAAGTATGGGGGACTTACAAGACTATGTTGAGGTATAGGATGTGAGAAAAGGGCAAAGTCTTGAGTTTGGATTATTTTTAATTTGGCAAATGACATCCAATTTGGTAATTATGACTGCATGGATTAGTATGAGATAGCCTCATAATGCTTGGTATTATGTTGTTGTCTGCCCACTTCTTATATATAAAAATCAGCATAGTTGGGCATTAGGTCTTACGTCTGTAATTGCAACATAAGAAGGTTGACACAAAAGGATTCATGTGAGTTTGAGTGCACCCTGGCCTATAGAGATAAGACTGTTAAAAAAGATAACCTGGGACAGACAGACACACAGACACATAGAGAAACAAAACAGTGTTTATCATAGTCTTGACTTTTCTCAATTCTTCAGCCTATAGTCCACTCTCTAAAAAAGATATAAAGTAACATAGCTGTGCATCTCACTAGGAACAGGAAAACAAACTATAAAAACTACAAATTTATATACTTATTAAATGGCTGTGGAGTATATTTGGTACCATGATAGCTATTAAATGCATTTCAACATCCATAATAATTGAAAATAGTGTCAAGGCAATCATTATGAGGAGTGAAACAAACATAAACTAAACAAAAATTGCTATTCATTATGTTTTGTGGCTTTTTCTGGTGCCAGAGGATTCTTCCCCACTGTGATAATGGTAGGAAACATCGATGTAAGCTATAAAATATGAAGCAATTTTCAAGATATTTTCATAATTATTTCATTTCCCACACTCATTTCCAAAAATACTTCAAAATACCGTAAGATTTTAGTTGAATTAATAAACTGGACCTTCCAAATAAGAGGTTGCATGAAGTTGCTTTCAATAATTCTTTCAATAGCATTTCAGCCCTATGGTATGCAAAGTTAGGAAAATAATGGTGGGTACATTTGTCTCATTTCAAGAGATTATAACTAATACTGGAATACTATTAGGAGAAAGGATGTACATAGAAATATGGGAGCATTGTACAGGAAGAGTAAGCCAGGGATGCTCAGGCAGTAACAAAGAAATAATGTGCCTGTCTTGGCATATGGTTATCAAACATCATAAAACAATTCTATTATCTAAGCAAGACACTATAGAAGATTTGGTGGGAAAATAGGAAGGATAATTCTGAATCTGGGGTTTTCAATTTCCATTGTGGTGCTTGGTTTTCTCTTGAAGGACTTCTTGTTTGATCTAGTTGACTGCAAAATGGTAGCTCAAGTCAGCTCCAGATTTGCTTTCTCATCTGCATAAATGAAAGAGCTCTTTTTTTTCTGATAGCAAGTGCCTCGTGGTTTATGGTCTTCAGACTGTGTGATGTTACACATATACTCACAGAAAGAAATCATTTCAAGGTACACCTAGGTACACACACAGAAGGATCATTCTCCTCTGGTTGTGGAATGGTGGGTACATCTAAAACAATCCAGACCACATACAAGATGGACTGATAAGCAGATAAAACAATAGATATTTGAGTTATTTCCAGTGGCTTCTTTTATGCTTCTTTTTATCTCTTCCTTTTACTTCTCTCTCCTCCCCTCCTTTCTTTCTCCTCTTCCCCTCTCTTCTCTTCTTTTCCATCCATTCTTTTCTCAAACCCTTTTTTTTTCACCTATCTTTTACCTCCCTCCTTTCCCTTCCTGTCTCATTCTATCCCATTCTGTGAATGGTGGAGTAGAGTGTATAATGGCTCCCAATGGAAGCCAGCCTTGGTAATAATGGGGCAAGTGAAACCAAAGGAAGACCAAAAATTTCCCTTTGTGTCACTGGGAATACCAAGTCTCCCTGGGGTTCCAGCCAGTATTTTGTGTTGCCTGTGGAAACTTTCAGAGTAATTTCAGTACTATGTCTTCTCTTTTACTGCTTACACACTTCTACTCCTACCCTTTCTTTTGTCTGTACTTATTTCTTTCTACTCTGTAAACAAATTTTGAACAGTTGTTCTCTAGTTTTTGTTTTTTAAAGTGTTATTTATTTATTATTATGTATTTAGTGCCCTGCCTGCATGTTCACTTGCAGGCCAGAAGAGGGCATCAGATCACATTCTAGATGGTTTTGAGCCACTGTATGGTTTCTTGGAATATAATTCAGAACCTCTGGAAGACCAGTCAGTGTTCTTAAACTCTGAGCCATCTGCCCAGCCCCAATTGTTCTCTAGTCTTAATACTGGACATGAAATACAAAACCATACCTTTCACAGATAATCATAAGACTGTTTCACTCCAAAGGAATAACTCTGTCTCATTTTCTATGTCTCTGTCTTTTCCTTTGTGAGAACTTGAAAACAGAAAAATGCAAATTGACTACTTATACCATATTTCCAATCTTGAATTTTTCAACTGTGGTTGACTTTTCCCAAAGTCTAGAAAATTATCACCTTCTGTCATTCGTCTTATGTCATAAGATCCAAAGTTGTATGTTATGGGCTATAGATATTAAATTAAGGATATCTGACTAGACTTGTACTGAGAGCTGCCTCCTTTTTGGATAAGGTAAGCATACCCATAGATTTTCTCTCTGGCCCATCAGTAAATTCTCCTGGTTTGTCAATATTCTTAAGAATTTATTCTTACAAGGATACAAGAAATACTTGGTAATGTAAAGGATTTAAGCTTTGTCTATATTTGTCTTCCCCACTAAGGAAACATTTTTACATCATGCCTAAGTTTGCTAAAATATCTACAGCTAAGAAATATCTTAGGCTTTAAATTTTGCAACCAGTTCTCGTGTCTTGGCATGGAGTTATTAGACCATTATTTGAACTTATGGCTTCATAGCAGAATTAACATCTGGACAGGAAATAATTTGCTCAAATGGGGTTTCAACATCTGTGTTGTGATAGAAAAATTACTTCTGCTCTAAAATATTTATAATAATAATGCAGGTTAGTGCTTTTGTTTGGTTGGTTATTTATTTTCTTTGAGTTTATATGTAGGCCATGATGTTTTTCTGAAAAGCACCTGGTAAATGTGCCACAGTGATGGTTGTGTGTCAAAGGACATCAAAACCAACCTCAATGTATGAAGGGATTCATCTAAGTTTTATACCAGGGTTTTTAACTATCTGTCACATCTGCTTTTGATTTAAGAGGTGGAAAGCCAGTTATATTTCTATCAAATTCTACCCAATATGCCAATTTTGGACATGCCAAAGAAAAACAAGCACTCCTGCTGTTAAACTGAAAGCACTGGGTCAAAAAGGGGAGGATATGATGATGCTCATATTGTTAAGTATACTAGCAATGTGGAAAGTAAAGACCGAAAGAGGAGTCAGCAAGAAATCCCTGCCTGTCATTGGAATACTCTCCTGGGTGGGTTGACGACAGACTACCAGTTGTTCATGATGTCAGCAGTGACATGCAGTGTTAGTTCAACTCAACTTTTCTTTGTGAATTTTAGTAAGTTTCCACCACCATGCCCAAGAATAATATCTCATTCTACATGGGGTATAACTGTTGCATGCATTTGCTTATATGCATCCACATACTTTACTGCCTGTCTACCATCTAATGCCTTCCCAGAGGTGCTGTTGACTCAGACACCAGCCATGTGCACATCCTGAGAAGCTCTTCTTAACCCTATATTGATATATATTGATGTTTTGCAACAAGGGCATCCAAGACTTGGGAATTTGTTTCTTAGTCTCAAAAATATGCCCTATAGCCACCTGTAACTCCAGTTCCAGATAAAAGATGCCCTCATTTGGCCTTTGGCAGCTCCATGCTGCCAAAAAAATTCATACAGGCACACACAATTATATAAAACAAAAAAGTTATAAATCTATACTTTGCCAAAGAGGGTGGTTCATAACATTGCTTATTTTGCAGCCTTGGTGTAAGAAGCATAATTTCTTGATCAAAGTGTTGTAAATTCGATTATGTTCAACACTTTGCGACAACACTTATATGTCATCAAACTATGAATGCACTTCCCTGCCTCACAACTTTGACAGTGCCTGATGCTTATTTTGCAAAGATTAAAAAAGGTGAAAGCAAAGATTTATCATGTTCTGTGCAATAGGCTCAGACATTTGCATGCCTGCTAGTGTTTAAAGACTTTTACCTGAATACGGCATGTACAACTGCAAGGAGCAGCGCCAACCCAGATGACATACCAAATCAATGACAAAATACATGCTAATTATTTAGAGCTTTTAAGATCATCTGGTGGTTTTTTACACAATATCTTAGTTAGACATAGAGTTCTATTCATAGATTTATAAGAAGATAGGATAAGGCAGAGTCCAGTATCTTAGAACAGCCATTTAAGTGAAATCTTCTTAAGTATTTGATTGTAGTATAAATGGTTAAGGATTATTAAGGCTGTGAAGCAATGGTGCTTAACATAAGTATGGAATAATCTCTTGAATTACTGCATGACTAAATAGAAATCAGGATAAGTATGGAGCTTTAACACACTGGGTGCACCCAATCTATTTATCTTCCTCTAACTGCAAAAGAGGCTAAGCCCTGAGTTTGACATGTGTTTCCTTGTACATATTTAAGTCACTTTAATCATCTGTAGACTGGCAAATTTTTAAGTAATGAATGCTAACTAGATTTGTCCCCAAATTATTACATGATAACATGCAGAGATTTCTGTGAAGCCTGTGCCTAATCGTTAAAACCTAGAAGTGTGAGCTTCTCTTCAGCACCATAAAGCATCAGAAACCATTTTTAACGTTATGCTATAATTCACAATCAGTAAAAAAATTTCCAAGTGCGTTGGAAGCTAAAATATGCTTTCAAAAATGAAATTGGTACTCTGTTGCCATTAATGAGTGCTTTGAAAGATGTAGGGAGATACTTCTCCTCATTTTCAATAATTCTTCTTGTTCATTACAGCATTTGAAGGGTAGAGAGGGTGGGAAGTAAAAATACCATTTTGAAGGCACAAAAAATTTTAACTAGCAGCAGATGGTGAGACTGTAAAGAAACTGCTCCTCACATGAAACTTATGGAAATTGGCCTCTTTCTGCTTCAGTCACACATCATTTAGCTGCAGAATCAGGGGTCAGGGCAGTACTTGCCATATGCTAACCCTGGTATACCTGCCTCTTGCTGGTATAGATGCTACATTCTGAGGAATTTGATTTGAGCCAAAGCATGCTGTAATTTTTATAATAACAAGCCATGGCCTTTGCTGACATTTTACCACTGCCCAATAATGAATTCTCTGGAGAGCTGGAAGCTGCTTTCTTTTTTCATATATAAAATATGATGTGTCTTACTTAAATTCTCTCTGAAACAATAAGAAAAAAAAACCTTTAACTTCCTTCATGAAGTTGAATCTTATTCTCTGAGGACAAAGAAATTTCGGTGTTGTTTGTGTGCCTGTGAGTGTGCATGTGTGAGTGTTTGTGTATGTGTGTGTTTGTGTGTGCATGTATATGAGTGTGTATATGTGTGCATTTGTGTGTGTGTGTGTGTGTGTGTTAGAGTAGAGATGGAAAAATTCCATGGAGAAGTGTTTATGTTGGATATTTACAGACTAATGCAATATGGTTACATTAAAAATATTTCTATAAATTCTTTAATATGTTTCCTTTCAAATATAACAAACTAATTCTTTTCATCTGACCAAGATTTTGATTTTTCAACTTGCTACATATGAAAGGAGTGTACTATAAGTGAGGCCATGTATCCTTCAAGAATATGTCTTAGATTTTATCTGTGTTCTCTCATATTGTTTGCTTTGGAAATGAATGCCACCATCTTTGAAGGAACTCAGTCCATAGGGAGGTCTGTATGGAGAAACTAAGCCTTCTTGTCAGTAACTCGGGATAGCTTGTTGCCTGTGAATATTTACCTGTTAGGAGCTGATTCTCGTGTGTTAGCAAAGGTCAGCTCCACTGAGCACATGACTGAACCCTCTGAGCTGGAAGTCCCAAGCTAGGTCCCGCCCAGTTTCTTAGCTCACATTCATTGTATGAGATCATAGTGGTATCTTATGATTTTCAGTTGCTAACTCTTGTGGCTGCTGTTACTCTGTAATAATAACTAACATAGGCAAGTCCTTCTGTTTCTTGTCTCATTTTCTCACCATGACAGTAAGAGAGATACCATTAGAGCATATATAAGAGAATATTTTCTTTCATATGAATTTCAAAAACTAAAACTTAGAATGCTTATGGAATTGTGACACTACACTGATCATAGGATTTATATATCCATAAGAATGTAATTCACCCATGAGTAATCAGAAGCCCAGCATAGAAGGAATAAGACAAATATGTAATTCTGCCCCCAAAATGAATGATATATTAGAAAACTAAGGGTTAGTTGTTTTGATCATATGGTGTGTATGGTTGTTTTTATTTTGTTCCTCATTGCCAGCATATAGCTTTATACTCAAGCTCACCTGAAAGCTATGATACTATGAATGCTGCAACTGTATTTTGAGCAATAGAAAGGAAAGAGACATTATGATATCTTTTTTGCATTATAATTTTTTAAATTAATTCATTCATATTACATCTCAATTGTTATCCCATCACATGTATCCTCCCATTCTGTTATATCTTTTAATAGTTTTGTAGTTCATATGTTGATAAAAAAAAAAAAAAAACCTTTATCATGTCTCCTCTTTTGACTCAGTGACCACGCTTATATTAGATTGTAATTTCTTTTCCGGTTATATATAAGGCTCAACTAATTAACCATTGGCGAGCAAAGAGAGACTGCTTTGTACTGAAATTAAGGACTGGATGCTGCTCCTTCTAAATGACTAGCCTTCGTTATCATTCTCTACTCTTCAGCTAACACAGATTCAGATAATCCGTTTACTTCATTCTTAAAATTTTTTTGGCCAACACATCCTAGTCAAGACAGATAGATCCTGCAAGCCTCATCTACTCACTAACATCGGCTACATGATGGAGAATTATGGGTGTTGTGTGGATTTACCCATTATTCTAAGAGCCAGTCATGCTTTTTAAAAAGGTACCGTGCCATCCTATAATTTCATTGCTGTGAAAGAAATAGGTGGTTCTGTTTGGCAGAATCTAATTCACAAATTAAAGTCCTCTTCCTATAGGAAACTCACACTTTGTTTGAGAGTAAGATTAATGAGTTTTTCAACTGACTGAAAGTTTTTTCTTCATATTCAGTATATATTTTGATATGAATCAAATTAGTTAATCTAAACTTGTATACCCTTTAAACTTTCGTGATTCTCTAAATCTTCAAGAAAACAGGTAACTAATTATAAAATCCTAAATTTAATAATTAAAAATTTTATTTATATGCTTTTATTAATAAACTTTTATTAATAAATTTGAGTCTATTAAGATGTGTAATTAAAAATATTTAAGTATAAGTGAGCACCTGTGTGTGTATGTGCTACACATATGCAAGTGCCTGTAAAAGGCCAGAAGAATACATCAGGTCCCATGAAGATGGAGTTACAAGTGGTTTCGAATCACATGATGTGGGTGATGAGAACTGAACTCAGGTCTTTTGGAAGAATGGAGAGTGCTCTTAACAGCCTCTCAAATTCATGCTTTATTATCCAGACACAATTATGTGCAGTCACTATAAAAATGTATTGAGCTACCATAAAGTGTAAACTTAAATTAAGATGGTCAAGCTTCGACTTTACAGATAGTTAATATCCTCATGTCACTTTCAAGAGGATTGCTTAATATATTTATGGATGTCTTCCTAAAAGCCTTTGGACATTATATCCAAAATAGTCAACTGAGAACATCATTTCAGTCCTTTAAATTATATTAAATATCGTAATAATAATTAGTAAACGCAAAGTGTTAAAAATAAAACTTTTATTGGACTTCAAAATAAGTTGAGTTTTGTGAAATAATAGTTGGCCTCAATGGTTTGCCAATAGGAAACTTCTTAATTATATCAGTTGATTTATTAGTAGCAATATCAATTGGTGATATAGTAATAATACATTAGACTGAATTCATCTAACAGAATTCATATATTAACGTATGAAAATAAAGTACCATAGGATGGGATTATACTTGGAGACAAAGTGGTTAAGGGGGTAATAAGATACTTGAGGTTCTTTGGATATACTATAAATCTAGATGAGCATGACCTTGTAAGAAGACGAATATAGGGCAAACTTTTCACATGGGAAAGGATACTAGCAGGTAGATGATAAGTGAAGGCCAGAAAGGAGACAGCATTGGTCTTTGTCTTTTAGCTGTAAGAGCTCTAAAAAGATAAATTCTTGTTGTTTAGACCTTCCAAACTAGGAAACGCTCTCATAGGAACCCCAGAAAACTAAACCAAGAAGTGTCTTAAATCATAAGCAGAAAAAGCGATCTGTCAAATGAGGTTATATAGGCTGACATTACTCTTCATAATGGGAAAAGTAGGTCCTCACTACACTTAAATTTCATTTTATTTTATTTTTTACTTTGTTTTTATTGTGAATGCATGTGTATGTGCATATGGTGTGTGTGTGTGTATTTATCCATGTTAATATGTAATTTTAGGCATGGGTATGTCATAGCATACATATAGATTTCAGAGGGCAATGTTGAATTTCAGTTCTAACCTCCCACCTTGTTTTGAAAAAGTAGCCCTAGTGGTTTTTTCTACCAGGAAGACCAGGCTTGCTAAACCCAAGGGTCCTTCTGTCTTTGTATCACATCACTGGAGTTACAGACACTTTCATTTTGTGTCCAGCTTTCATGTGGTTCCTGGGGATTCAAGTCACACACATCTATGAAAGTACTTTCATACACTGAGTCCTTTCACTAGCTCCTTACGTTTTATTTTTAAATAAGTTTAAATAAATAATAGAGAAAAAGGTGCTTAATATTGGGAGAATTAAAAATGTGAAGTGTAATTTATTCTTAGAATTAAAGACTGGAAATGAATAGTAGAAAATATGTTTAATTAAAACAATAACATTTTATACTATGATGGGTTGTCTTCTTGCTGTTGTACAACTGGAGAAGATTTAACTAATCACTTTACAACTGTCTGTAAGAACTCACTACCAACCAATAAATTCTCTATAAATGTTTTCCCTTTTCCTCTATCTCTTATAAGATTCCAATTTCCAGAGCTAAAAAACAGACAAACAAAATGAAGTAGTTCTGAAGGCTACTTTATTCTTTAGTTTTCTGAAATGGAGACTACGTTGGGGACAATACACAAAGGGGGGGCTAATCTATGGGATGGACTTTAAGGGATATGTCACTAAGAGAAGAAGAGTGGGAGTGAGCATGTGGGGATGATTTTTAAAGATAACCACAGCCATGGAGCAGATGGAGTAATGGGTGGTAAAGCAGCAGATGGTAGAGAGAATGCTGATGGGGAAGATGAAAGGGCAATGACCAGAGTCTGTTTCTGGAAATGTTTTACTTCAGCACAATACTTTTTGGAGAAACTTGATGGTATTTTAAATGATCGAAAGACAATTATATTGCACCCATGTCCTAGCTATTGATATCACACATGAAGAAAACTCAATTCTTATAGTTGTTAGAATATGTGCAATATATCCTTGAATAGATAGAGTCTAAAACAAAGAGCATAAGTAAAATGCAAAAGTCACTTCCTGATGGAACTGTTTAGTTCCCTGTTTCTAGGGAAAGGATAAATAAGAACAAGTTCCTAATTTTACGTTTCCTTTCTTTCTTTCTTTCTTTCTTCTTTTCTTCCTTCCTTTCTTTATTCTTTCTTTGTGTGTTTGTGCATTTGTGCATGTGTGTCACTTGGGTGTGTGTGCCTTAAGAGGCCAGAAGAGGGCATTTGCATCCCTGGATCTCCAATGACAGGTCACAGTGAGCCCCCTGCTGATGGTGCTGGGAGCCAAAGTCAGGTCCCCTCGAAGAGTAGCAGGCACTGACCCTTCTCTCCAGCCCCTCTACAAAATATTTTAAACAAAATATATTTACATCTGATAAGAAGACTGAACATTGTTTTTTAAATGAGCCAAATATTTTGGTTACTAGCACTAGCCAAGGTGACTTAAGGGCTAAATATACAGCATTTAGAACAGTCAAAAGTTGATTTAAAAAAGATGTCTTTGATGTATGTCATTAGTCAGCATGAATATTTTAGATTTTTTATTTTTAATTGACCAGAAAATTTTCTCTTTGTCCTTGTGCAGAAAGAATGCCTTTATCAAATGGCTGAAAATGACTAAGTTCTCATCATTCATAGCACACTCTTTTCTGCTACAGACAGATGGATGACACGACATACATTTGTTCTTCATGTCTCAAGTGCCTGTCACATCTCAATTCCTATAATCTGGTGATGAATCCATCAACATCAATGAAATATCATTAATAGATGCACAGGGACTTTGTTGTAATTAGAAATTCATCGTATTTAACCCTTTGGAAGTCTGATCTAGTGAACACTCTATATATTATTTATATTTGAGTTTTTCCAAGAAGGCTGAAAAACAAGAAGAAATACGGAGCACATTTCTTCTTGTTCTTCCGTATGTGAAGCAGTGGAATAAACCAGAAAATCAGTTAAGGAACAAACTGGAAATTCAAGTTAATACTGTGACCTATTCTAAGACATCCTCTTCCCCTCTGTATTGATCACCAAAAGTCTGATATTGTTTTTCTTCTAATCTACCAAAACTGCTATTTCTATCAATCACTATTCAATCTAAAGTAATTTCCTTTTTCTCTGAATCATGTAATCCCTGTCTCACCAATACTATTATAAACATTTCTCTAACTTGTTTTCCTCTGCCACATTCTAGATAAGAAAATTGTCTTCAAAAGTGTATCATCCAAGTATGAATGTGTGTGCATTATATATATAATACATGTGTAATATAGCTCATTGTATATGCAATTTCAAATAATTATACTAAAAACTGATATCATTTCTTGTATGCGTGTGACTTATTTCTATTAATTTATCCTGCCATTTCCACATTTTCTCACCCTTAAACATTGTCTGCTAGTTTGTACTGAAGTTTTTCCCTCTGAGTAATGGAAACAGTCCTCTACATTAATGATTTTAAAGCTACTGTTACTCATATTTATACCCCAGCTTGTCTTGCAACATGCCTCCTTATTTTACTACCCATGAGTAATCTTGCAGATAGAAATGGTCTAGACTGGCAGCCCTGTGATCTTCCCTCTAACCTCCTTATCCAGTGGAATCCAGCAGTGCCATGTATGTTACAATAAATTGTATCTGTTTGGCCTAGGAAGCCAATAACTGACACAAAGAGACTGAAATGTAATTCAAAGCTGTAAGTAATACACTGGGCAGATTTTAAACTGCTTTTAATCTAATAATAAACTAAAATAAACTACTGCTACTCTAATCCTTATAACCTACATATATCCCAAGCACTCGCCAATCTGGCACTTCTCCAGTGGCTTCTCTCCTCCAACTCTCAACTGTCAATTAACCCTCAACTGTCTACTCCTGGCTCTACCCCCCCCTCCAGGAAGTCCCACCTTCCACTTCCTGTCCTACTGCCCAGCTGATTGGCTATACAGGGCTTTATTGACAGTTGTTACATCCACTCAAGACGTTCCTCAACACAGGCCAGGCAGTATGCTTAGTATCAAATGATCTGATGCAGCTACCCCAAAGTATGACACCAAATTACATACTCTCTAGAATGTACCCAAAGAATAGGATAAAATGGTAGAATGAGTTCACACCAGTGACTTTCCAAAATTGGGGTTCTCCATGTACTTAGCATGTCTGCCTTGAGTGTGGACTATGAAAAATAATTGTATGAATTTTTCTGTTACCAGTCTTAGCTCCAAACAACAACAGAGGCATGCTAGAATTATTAATAAGCTTTAAAGCACTAAAGATGAAGCAAATATTCATTTATTATAACTGAGTTATGCTAGTCTGGCTATTTCTCAGCCATATGCCCATTACTTACCTTTTCAGTCTCACTTCAGCTTTCTGCTGTATCTCTTTCTTTCCTCAAGGCAAACTACTGCTGGCCACCTCCTCTACCATTTTCCTTTTCTCTTCCTTCTTCCTAGCCTTTCCTCTCTTTCTATTGTCCCTACCTGAGATCCTCTGACTGGGAATGGAAGTCCCACCTCTTCCCTTGCCCAGTTACAGACTGATAAGCTTTTTTATTAACCAATCGGGGATGATTGGGGAGCATCCTTTACACAACATTGATACAGGAAATTCTTCAATGATCATGACAATGCCCATGTCTGCAATGAAACCAGATGTTGGGGCACAGAAATCAGCATCTAAACACATAGTGCATAAGACCAGCCCGCAACAGATATATGTGTAATCTTTGCTAGGAGTTATAGGAATTTGGCAGTGCCAATGTTGAGCAAGCTCATTTGTTTCCTTCTGTATTCTTGCTTAAAACTAAATAAACCTAGAACTAGTTGAAGCATATTGTTAATGAGAGATTTCAAACTGAACCCAAGACTGCTGTTGCCAAAACGTCAGAGAGGAAGTGCGAGTTGTGCTCATCTTTCTGACATTGCTAAAAGGTTTTATGGAATAGTAAGCTCTCCCTGACTAGGCCAAGGCTTGAAATCATAGGGTCTTAGTTTATCTCATTATTATTGCTATGATGACTAAAGAAACTCAAGAAAGACATGGTTTATTTGTCTTATGTTCCTATGTGACTGTACATTATTGAAGGGAATCAGGTCAAGGAACTTAAATGAGGCAGGAACCTGGTGACATGAGGTGATGCAGATGCCTTGGAGAGGAGCTGCTTACTAGCTTGCTCATTATGGTTTGCTCTGCTTGCTTTCTCATAGAACCCAGGACCACCAGCCCAGAGATTGAACCAATCACATTTGACAGGACCCTCCCACAGCAATCACTGATCAACAAAATATGCTATAGCCAAATCATACAGAATTATTTTCTTTTTTGAGTTTCCCTTATTTCAGGTGACTCTAATCTAGGTCAAACTGAGATAAAATTAGCCATCACACACAGTGGACTCATAGCAATTATATGCTTGTCCACAGTGTTACCAAGCTCTATTATAAATATTTCTCATAAAATTTTATAGTCACTGCTAATATTGCTTATTAAACTTTGCTCAGTATACGTTATAATGCATGACACTTAGTGACAATGTAAAATCACTGAGTAAGTGGACATAATAAAGAACATAAATCACTCAGAGGCGTGGGAAAGTGGTAAAGAGTTAGTAAGTAAGGCCATAATGCATAAATTAGTATTTATTTTCCATTGTTTCAGCTTATTTTTTCTATGAAGCAAATCTATAAAATACAATGCCTTAACTAATACAAAAAGATAATTTATCAATGCTTCGATGGGAGCCTGCTTGCTGCACTGTGACTAATCACTGTTTGGCTGGGGTATCCTACTTGACATGGCTATGAAAGGGTGTGATATAACTGTTTCTCAATGAAGATTTGAGCATGACCTGGGGAAGAGACATCATTTATCTCTTCTGACCCTTGGAACAGCAGGCCATCAGGGCCATGCTTTCCATATCATACTGGCAGATGAAGAAGGAGGGAATGGAAAGGCATCAGATTTCTTGCAGCCTAGACTTGGCACTAGCACATTTCACTTCCATCAGTATACTACTGAAAAAGGTAACTGGTACATCAAAATTTACTGTCAGAAACCAGGAAGATGTAATCCATGCTCTGAGTCCATGGCAAGAAGAGGAATCAGTGATGCAGTTGGTCACACTCACCAACAGAGTAGTATTTATCAAGTTTATAATCTCTCCTTGAGACTCTTACAGAAGGAACAACTTTGTTTTGGAGGCAGGATCTCCTTGGGTAAATCAGTCTGACCTTAAACTCATGATTCTCTGATTCTTATTCCTGCTAGGAATACAATAATCACAGGTTTGGGTCACCAACCTCAGCTGTAAATAATATTTATATTCTGTATCACATAAATTAAAGTTGATGTCACACGTGATTTCCAATCACACAGAACATAACTGAATCATAAGAAAACCCAAGTTTTGTTTTTTGAATGAAAAAAAAAAAAAAACAGAAATAAGGGCTTATTCTAAAGCTTCTATTGATCAGTCCTTTGGCTGTAATCTATGATAAGATACTCATATCAATGAGTCATCAATTCTGCCTTATTGCACAGTGTTGCTTATATAGCTGTTTTATTTCATTTCAAGAAAATTAAGCATTAATATCTAGACAAGTCTGTGTATTTCCATATATCTTCATTTCCTTGTGTATAGGTCTATATTTGTATGTTCCTTCCCAAAGTCAAATAAAAAGAAGCTTCAGTTCCTTACTGATCATTTTGACTTGTGCCAATATTTTTTCTGACATCTGGTTTTGGTGCCCCGTGTCTCTCTCTCTCCCTCCCTCCCTCCCTCTCTCCGCGCCCCTCCTCTCTCTCCTCACCTCCTCGCTCCTCTCTCTCTCTCTCCTCCTCCCTCTCCTCTCTCTCCTCTCTCTCTCCTTCATCTCTCTCTCTCTCTCTCTCTCTCTCTCTCTCTCTCTCTCTCTCTCTCTCTTTCTCTGTGTGTGTGTGTGTGTGTATGAGTCTGAGTCTGTGTGTGTTCATGCTTGCTTACAGGACTTTGGGTGTGTGAGTTTTAATAAAATTAGTAAAATAAAATCAGAGTTGAGAAAGTCCAAGAAAAAAAATTAGGAAATGTTTAAACATATATAAAACCATGTATCTATCGTATCTATCTAGTCTGTCTATCTATCTATCTATCTATCTATCTATCTATCTATCTATCTATCTATTTATCTACCATTAAACCCATGTTGGTTTCTTCCCAAATGACAAGTAGTTCATTGAAGGTAAAAGTATCATTTATGTTGCTTGTTGTTGGCTTGTGTGCTTAGTTTTCTTGATTATTAACTAAAATGTCCTGAAAATACCTGGCTATATTGTATTGCTTTCTGTTGAGCAGATGAGGTAGTCATTAGCATTACTGAACATGTTCTCACCTCTCTGTAATTTATTTTTGTCAAAGGGAAGATCAATTACATTTTGAAAATACCACTCACATTGTTAGAAACCATCCAATCAATTCTAACAGAGAAGATGTAGATTCATTATTTTATAATCTAGGTAGCAGCTGAGGTAATGATAAATGCTTTACTTGCAATGAAAACATGCATTTACTTTTTTTCTTAACCTACAAATTACTCAAACAACTCAATATTTTAGCTTGCCTTTAATATTAAAGAAGAGACTGATTTAAGGGGGATCTGTAAATATATTCCTCTTGACTTTAAATGTGTCTTTATTATGTGTATTCCAAAGAAAAATTATTACCTAATCTAAAATATATGCTAAATTACTAAATAATGTGCTGAAATGCATTTGTAACTGCAATTTTATATAATGGAGGACCTGTAACCTCTCAGTGTCTCTAACTCAAATTCCTTGCTAAACACAGAGGTGCAAGAGTGTCAAGGGTGTCTGCTTTGTCCAGACCACTAGAGGTATAGATAAACAGAAAGAAATAGGCAACATTTGGACCATACTCATGGTCTCTGTTCTCAAACCCCAAATGCTGCTTTTAAAGTAGATTGGGTTAGGGCTGCTGATATGGCTCAGGGTAAATGGTGCTTCCCACCAAAATCTGACAATCTGAATTGACCCCCAGAATCCACATGCTAGGAGAAAATTGAACCAACTCTCACTTGTTTTCTGAAAGTCACTTGTGCACCATAGCACTTATCCTATATGTAAAAGAATACATAAACACATACTAATAAAGGTATGTTGAGTTAGAAAAGAGGAAGAGAATGTGTAGAATATAATGTAGAATAAATTGCATTCCAGACTTCTTCCCATTTAAAATGTATTTCTTGGTAGTAAAACTGAAACATGAAAGATCTTATAGTGGAACTCTTTTTAGAAAATGACATGCAGAAAGGGAAAAATAGTAGATGCTCAATAAATTATCCAACTGAGGAAATCTCATAGCACATTTCATACTGTAATGTATTACGTGTTCAGGTGAAGGTGTCTTCTGCTTTGTATACTAAGAAATGTCTATATGAAGTTGTCTTGTGTTATTATGTTCTTATGTCTAGGTGTTTAATTAATAAGAATCAAGAAAACATATTTATGGGAGGACAGCATTTGAAAAATACCTCGTAGCAATCAATAGCTTTATTTGATTAATGTCTATTGACATTACCATTGCTGTTTCATAAATAAACCATCTGAGTATGTAGAGCTTTTAGTAACTGGTATTTCAAAGAGAATGAACATGAATTCTCATGTAAGCTCCAGGATGGTGGTGACACAGGTAATTAGAACCTGGGGACATGAAATAAAATATTATAAGGACTTGATTTCACTTTCCAGTCTTTATGCTCTTCACTCTATGTGAGAAAAAAAACCGAAAGATACAGGAGGCAGGTATATGGCAGGTAAATGGGAGACAGTGATGGAGATTGCAAGATGGGTAGTTGAGAAGAAAAAGTAAGTTGTGAGTGGAGAAAGTCAATGAGATAACAGGAACGACATGAGCTCTAAAGCACTGAGCACAGAGTTTATGTTTTTATCTGATCCTATCACCAATAATTATGTTCAATTTGAGATTAAGTACAGAAGCAAAAATGCATGGATTTATTTTATTTGGTGCCAAAAATGAAAATCCTAGAGCCCCATAAGTAATATTCTTGAAACTTATAGAGACTTCCAAGAACTATGTCTAGCCAATGAAGGATCTCTCTGATTTTGGGTAACGTCGTAGGAATGTATGTTACAGTCAGTCTTCACAAAGGAAAGTGCGATGGTAGAGATAGGATAAATAATCGACCCACTACAACTCCTTTCTGAAAATGGGGAAAGCAGAATACAAATCTGTTAAGTGTTCTTTGAGCTCATACCTTTTACTATGAAAGATCCTGAAAGAACAAGGGGGGATTGTGTGGTGTAGCTTTCTAGCCCTTCATACGGAGTTTGGAGCACATGTGAGAAAGGTGCACTGGTGCCTGTGCCACTGTGGCATATGAGTCTGAAAGAAAATGCGCTGTCTCAGCAGCCGGGGTCAGTAGATTGAAAAGAGCTCTATTGCCTTTCTGCTTGCAGGTTCCCACAATATCAGGTGAGGTTGCCATGAAACTAGACAGCTTCCACCATGAACACGTTTACACATCAGAGTATAACAGTATTTAAGGCAATCTGAAATTTGGTAGTTAGAGCTCGCATGGATATAATATTAAAAGGAGAGAAAATCCTACTACTAATACGTGAAGGGGTATAATTCAGTTGTTATAATGCCTGCCCAGCATACAAGAAGCCCTGGTTTGATGTCTAGCATCTCATAAAGCAGTCATGGTGTGCATACTTATTACCCTGGTACGAGGAGGTAGAAGAATCAATAGGTTCAGTTCTAGGTCATTCTGTAGTATGTAGGAAGTTTGATGCCAGCCTGGACTACATGTGACCCTGCCTCAAAAAAAAATGTCCACACATTTTACAAAACAAATATAGCTTAAAGCCATATGGAGTTGTTTCAGAGTACCCGCGCATTTGAGCTGCAAATTTTAATCATCTGTGTCATTCAGATCTGTAACAAAAGCATACAGTTCTTAACTACTTTAAGAGACAGTCTGGTAACCACGGAGAACGAACATGTTATTTGCTTGAAAGGATTCTATTTCTCAAGGGTGTTACCCTGGGCATTCCCAGGCAATAAAATAGATTGAAATTCAGACACCAGAAGCTATGAAGTTTTTACTTGGTTACTAACAGGCTGCTTTGCCGTAAAGTACTAAATGTGGAGTCACACAATGAACTGCAGGACAATAGGCTACTAGCCGTATCAAAAATGCATTATGCTTTCTGGGATTTGAGACATTTGTAGCAAACATTATTGTGTTTCTTGCATGTTATTTACAATTAGCCTCACTGATAGATCTGAAAAATAAGTGTGGAAAAGGATGATTGAAAATACAACTAATGTGATATAAAAATAAATTCATCTTAGGTTTTTCTAATGTTTTATATACTCTCGCATGAACACATTAAGTACCCAGTGACTGGCAACAGGCATACTTTCCAAATGTAAGATGTGTTGTGGTAGTGGTGGTGGCTGTTGATTGACATGAGGCCTTACTATGGAGCCAGGCTTGCCTTAGATTCACAATTTCTCCTCACTCTACCCTCTACATGTTGATATAATAGTCATATGCTGCTGTACATGTATCCAAATACAAACCTAAAAAATCCTTTATTTCCTCAAATGTTTTATGCTTTTGTATTTTAATATCTTGGAGTTTCATGTTGATGGCCAAGAGTGTATGTATTGAGAAACCACGCTGGCCTTCCAGGCTGTCTTAAGAAATATGCTCCAACATTATAGAGAATTTTGGGTGACTGTTCAGGCAGCAAACTGTCTCTGTCATTTTTTCATTCTGGAAGATTCTAACCTGCACTTCTCATTCACTCAGGTAACTGAGTTTATTCCTTCTCAAGTCTCTGATGGGATTGAAGACCAGATAGTTAAGTCTTACAATTAAGTTTAGTTTGGAGTTTTTAGGTCTAGACAGATGTTTTAAGCTGTTAGAGATGAGATATGATAAACATTGATTTTTCATCCAGAATTTTAAACTCACCAAGACAGGAAAGATGTTTTAGTGCAAGGTGGCCAAATACAAAATTAGCCCAAACACCGTCAATGTAACATTTACATAATTCTTGATTGTTTTGTGGTTCTTCTTGATGTATGTAGTTTTTAATTTATGTGTACTAATATAAATGTATACGCCAAAACATAAAACAAAATCTTAAATGAAAAAGAAAACAGAAGAAATAGCCTTTCTTCAGTCAGCTTCTCCTTGTTAATGTATAGTAGGATGAAGGAAGGAGACTTGAAAGTCCTTGCTGATAAATATCCCAAAGCTTTTTTTCTCATGGCTACTAATGAACCTAATGGCACGTATTTTGTGAGTATGAAGATGAATATATAGAGAAGTGTGGGCATTTTATGATGCAGGCATGAGTTTTCGTGGTTTATACAGGGTCATGGGCTATCTGCTTCTGCAGGTGGTGTGGCCCACACTCCTTCTCAGAATCCTTGCATTGTCCCACATGCTTCTAATAAGTCTGGGCAAGATAATGTCCTGTGAGAATTTAAACACAAGGCTCTGGGCAGGACAGACTGTGTCCAGATCTAAATTTAATACTGTTTGACCTTGCGGAAGTGACTTGACCATATCAGCACTTTCATCTTAAAATTGGAACAATGCAGTATGCTTCTCAGTGTGCAGATGTACGTCCCCTGAGTTTTCACTCAAAAGCAGTGACTAGGTGAAGTGATGGCATGCACATCTTCCTGAAGAAAGAGAGGATTAGACAGAGGGCAGAAGAGTAGGTTCAGTGCAGCCATCTAGCTGTCTTTCTGTGCTGAGCACTATGTTTGCACTGGGTCTGAACCTTGCTCCAGAGCCCCTAAGAACTCTGCAGACCACAGTGTAGAACAGTCTCTAAAGAACTGAAGGTGGGAATCTATGCTCAGGTTTCCTCATACCTCCTTGGGCAAGATTGGCCCATGGGCATATGTTCACTTTATTGTGTGTGTCATTTTGCTCACATAAATCAAAGTATTTGCATAGGAGGCTATCACAGCTTTGATAAAAATAGAAAAGACAGGAATAGAGATGCTTTTATAATGGGCATAATTCTGTTGGATGGAGCACTATCTATCTGGATGTAGGGAAAAGAAATCAGAAGGTATAAAAGGTCAGGTATGGGATTAAAATTTAAGAGGCATGCCAAACTTTTAGATCAGTATTTGACTCTGAGTAAGCAGTGAAGGCATGTTTGGTAGCAAAGGCATGTTTCTTTCTATTGCAGTATGGATATAATATCTTAAAATAAAATTGTTAATGCTTCATCATGAATGTTCAAAGAAATATAATGGCAGTTTGTTTTTTCTACATTTTTCTAAGAGAAGGAATAATTTTTTATAACTTGGCCAATGTCTAAATATTTACAAGACTTGCCCAAAAATGTTGATAGATTCCGATAGGCTCAAGGTTGCCCACTGATTCCATGTATCCAGATAAAATCTTTTCCTATATCAATACACACATTCACACACATGTACACATGCACACATACATATTGGAAGTTTTGCTAGGAATACTTTTTTAAATTTTTTAAAATTAATTTTTACTTTACTTTTTACATATACCTTTATATTATTACACCTCTATACAATAAACTACGTACAGCAAGAATAACCATGATTCAATCTGGAATTATATAAGTTTTACATCCATAGTGTTTTGGCTATATGAATTTGGCTGCCTCAAAGTAAACGTCTTTCCTATGTTGGTGAGTCTAAATTTCTGAATGAAAATCAATATCATATCATATCAACTTAAAACATCTATGTAGACCTAAAAACATCTTAATTCCTGAACAACTAAGCTTAATTGTAAAACTAAACTATCTGGTCTTCAACCTCATCAGAGACTTGAGAAGGAATAAAATTAATTATCTGAGTAGACAGGAAGTGCAGATGAGCAGCTTCCAAAATGAGAAAATGAGAGACTGTTTGATGCCTGATCAGTCATCCCAAACTTTCTATAACATTGGAGCATCATCTTCAGCCTTTGTCCCAGTCTATCTAAAAGACATATTTGTGCAGCAGGAGCTATTGAGGACTGCTCGGAATTCTTCTGACCATATCTGTTTCTCAGATTTTTTTTAAAAATGTGTAATTCAATGTTAAAAAGGGTAAGAAATTGGGTGGCCTTGAAGCTTCAGTATTATCTCAGTTCCCAGTTGTCACTGTAAATATAGAAGGTTTTGTAATCATTATTGATGACACATCAGTAAATTTAATCTTAGGTCACTCTTGGTGATTTTGTTAAACTGCAATTTAAATGAGCTTTCTTTGGTCTTTTTTCTTTGATATTTCTTAGTACAATTTAAACTTTAATTCCAATATGGTAAATTATGTAGAGGCATATAAACAGTATTCCGCAAGCTAGTTATAAGTGAAGACCTTTTTAAAGTCTGTTTCTGTTAGAAGGTAAGAAAATTGGATGTTGTTAAGGAAATAAGGCCGTAGCCTTATTTTTCTTAAAGGCGGGAATAATTATTAGAAAGAACATAAAAACTACACACCATCTTCAGGTTTTCTGTCTTCTCTCCTAAAGTTGAAATGCATTATCAGGCTATTTTAATTTTTTCCTTAATCTTAAGTTATTCATATTTCTGGGGTATCTATGTGATAATCTACATGCACTTTTCATGTTTTGTGATGTTATCAAAAGCCAAACATTTGATATGCAGCATTAAAACTAATATTTGATTCATTAAATCAAACCTTTGAAATCTTTGGTGTATGACCTTTAAAATGAAGGCATACATATAGTATTTGGAAAGTCAGAATGAAACAAAATTTGTTTTGGAAGTTATGGGTCAGGGAAATTTAAGCTTATCAAGCCATTTCCAGATAGAATACATGGAACAAGCCACTTGGATGACATTAACATTATCTGAGGCCTAGTGCGCGTATTGGTCCTTTTGTGTGTATTTCACAGGAAATACTGAGGAGGTCAGGTGATGTACCACCAAATAGATTTACATTGGATCTTCACAGCACATTTAACTACAGCAAGAATAATGAATGGTCACGAATCTAGGCATAAATCTACCATGTGGGATGTTTAGGTCTGGTGGTAAGAGTGACTTACAATGAATCAGGGCTGCTGCCCTTGAACACTTTTAGAGTATGCTTGAATCTGGTGTTAAAACGAGCAAAATTCATTGCCCGCTTCCTTTCGTGAGTGGAAAAATTTACAGTATCTCTCTTGGGCCTCTTGAGCTATGTGGAGACACACAAATCTCAGTGTTAGTGAGAGCCACGCACTGCCTTTATTAGTCTTTTGGGAACCAGAGTCAGCTGTATGGCCTGGGTGATTTTCTCATTTTAGAAAAGTACATGGACTTTTGTATTTAGAATACCCTATATTATCTTAATTGTGACTCTCTTAACATACTTATAGCTTAATATACAGGCATTCCTTTGCAGTTTTTATTACCTCAACTCTGTTGCTTGGATTTGAAGGATGCAGTAATTAGAGCAAGTTGACTGACCTTCCTCAGGGTCAACTTGAAAAACCCGCAGCAGTTCATGAAATATTTGGATACTTTTATGGCAGTGACCATCTAGATTATTTAGTTGTAGTAATAATAAGTAATGTAATTATTCATTTTAAATAAGGTAATGTTTTCCAGAGGATTTTGTACATTTATGTATCCAATTATGGTTATTCACATTTGTTATATGATTACTACAGACAAGGTGCTGGGAAGGAGCCAATAGAAACAGCCATGAAAAGCCATATGGTCTGATCTGGTCAGTGAGGTCATTTGAAAATTTGTTGTATATCTCACAGAAATGTGTTTATGTGTCAAATGACAATTCAACAGTCAATAGTGGAATTACTCAGACATCTATCACAGTAAGATGAAATGCTAAACATTGCCAGATATGATTTCGTTTTTCTGTTTAGGTTCATAAGAATGAATAAATGACAATCATGGGATTCATGAGAACTTCATACAAGTCACTATATTAGTTATTTCTTGTTCCTGTAACAAAGATACTAGACAGAGGCATTTTTAATGAATAAGACATTCCTTTTGGCTTGTAGTTTGAAGGTACATTAGGCATGATCGGGAAGTCATGGTGACAGGGGCATGAGGGAACTAGCCATTTGTCAAAACCCACCCTTGGTCAGGAAGGAGAGAGAGAGAGAGAGAGAGAGAGGAGAGAGAGAGAGAGAGAGAGAGAGAGAGAGAGAGAGAGAGAGAGAGAGAGAGAGAGAGAGAGAGAGAGAGAGAGAGAGAGAGAGAGAGAGAGAGAAATCCTGGTGTTCATTTCACTTTTCTCCTTTTAATCTAACACTGCATCCTAGCTCACAGGACAGTGTCATCCATATTTGTGTGTGGATCTTTCCTCTTCAGTTAACCTAGTCTAGAAACTCATTTACAGAAGCTCCTGGAGGCTACCCTGATTTAAGAGTCTATCAAGTGCCAATCAACACCAAACCTCATCTCATTACTAGAAAAAGGCAGATACAAGAATATATATTGTATGATTTAATGTATGCCAAATGAGACTACATGCCTGTGCTGCTGGAAGTCAGGGAAAATTATTGTTCAGAGCTGTAGAACTTTGGAGGAGTAGTACAGAATTCTGAACACATCCTGTTACTTTGGCCATCCTATGTGTTTAGTTTATGAAAACGCATCATGTATATGAGAATGATTTGATCATGTTTTCTTGTATCTGTAACTGAGTTGAAAAATCAAGACATATTATTGGGAATACATCTGTGGTGTACAGCACGCACCTGATATGTTCAAGGCTGCAGATAGAATCTCCAGTACTTAAAATACACAAACTATATTGCAGTTAAATGCATGAAGAATATACAAATAAATAATTTTTTAAAAAAGAACTTTTCCCACTACAGACTGGGGACAATGTGAATATCTGAAGACAGGGCCATTTTCAACTAAGGGTACTCATGAGAAACCAGCACAGAGTTAGAAGAGTACCATGGGTAACAAATTTAGAAGAATTTTGAAAAATTTGAAAATTATAAAGAATAAAGTATTCAGCCAATTTAGACTGAACAATGAAAAGTTTCAAATTTTACAAATGAAGTCTCATTGTTTTTCTTTAGGTGATGAGATTTTGTGGAAATTTCTGTGGAATACACTGGCACTATGAAACTTTTATTTCTGAATGTCTGGCGCTTTTGAAGATGAACGGAATGAAAGACATACTAAAATGACGATTTGGCTATCATTTTTCCTACTTCATTTTGGAGAAAGGATGCATATGGTGTGACACTGAGTGGCTACAAGTTGTGGGACAGGTTTGGTGCCCAATAGAAGTTCAGTAGACATTGGTTAAATGAATAAAAATTTGGTGGAAGAAATAGGATTTTGCATTCAACTAAAACAATAACATTCGTGAATGGATTTGTTTCTCCTGGGTTAATATTTCTCTTACTGTTTAAGCATAATTTCAGTAGAATCAGGGTCATAGGATAAACTTGTATCTGTAGATGATAATTTATATGTCACATATGATTGGAGATGTCTTCTTGGGTATTATTTGTCAACTTGACACAAATTAAACAACCTCAGCCTAGGAATTCCCTTCATCAGATTAGACTATGGCATTTCTCTGGAACATTTCCTTGATTATTGATTGGTGTCAGAAAGTGACCCCACTGTGAGTCAGGCCACCTTGTGCTGTTTAAGAAAGCAAGCTGAGCAAGCCATAGAGAATAGGGCAGTAAGCAGTATTCCACAGTTTCTGCATTGAAGCTGTGTCTTGAATTCCTCTCCTGGCTTCTCTCAGTGACAGACTGTAACTTGTAAACCAAATAGCCCCTTTGCTCCCCCCAGGCTGGTTTTGGTCAGTAAAGCAGACTAAGACAGTGTCAGAGGACAACTTCCACCAACTGGTTCTGTCATTCCACCATGGGTTCTAGGATCAAATTTGGGTTGTCAAGTTTGTGCAACACACACTTTCATCTGCTGAGCCATTTCAATGGTCCTAGATCAGATGGTTAAATGTTAACTATTAGAAACCAGATTAGAGTGCAAGAGCGGACTAGATTGGATGGTGCTTTTAAACCCCTTCAACTAGATTCTGTAGTGAAACACAAACTGCCCTTAAGAGCCCTTTCTTGATTCTTATGTTGAATTGCTGATTGAGAATTACAGTGTCCTTTGTCCAGTTTGGTTAGGTATTGTCGATGCCTAGTTCTTTAGTACTTCATGTCCTGAAAGTGACTAATTCCATCCCCTGGAGAAATGATATTTGGGCATTAAGTGACTAGTTTATTTTACTTCTGAATGCCTAGACTGGGCTTGCAGTCAGTTTTCAAAGAAAGGAACTTTGTTTCTGTGGAGTTACAGCCTCTCGTTCTCATTTTTAGCACCTTTGATAGCAACTAGCTGTGACTGGTTTCAGAAGAGGACAGGGGAGAGGGACAAGGATGGCACATTTTTCATAATAGAGGAAGAATGGGAAGCAAGTGGGACCAGGAAGCAGTTTGTCAGCAAACTGTGCAGATCACCTCATTCTTCCAGCCTAATGTTTGCGGAACTGAATCTACCAGCTAAAGATCTTCGTTTCCCCTTTACACTCCATCACATTGTGACACTGAGAGAAGGAAGACAGAAAGCTCAGCTGATTCATTGTGTAGCAGCGAATGCTTTAAATCCTGTTCGTATTTTAAGTCTTCAACTTCCCTTCAGCTTGCTCGTGCTCGCCTGCAAATCATTTTGCATGTTCTTCATAATATTTTCTTAAAATCTTAATTGATCACGGGCGTGTCTGCTGAAAGTGTGGTGAGAGAATTTGGGTGCCTATGCCATTTTAATGGACATTAGTCATTCTTAATAGTCTGGTGAATCAACCTACTGGAAAAAAATAGAAAATCTATCATTTATGGCTAGCTCTGATGTAGTGTGATTCTCACGGGTTTGAGTTTTGTTTTGCTTTCTTTTTCTGATTATATTAAACTAGCTACTCTATGTCAAGGTCTCCTACAGTGGTAATGAAGAAATTACCTCTGGGACAGGTCTCATGTCTGGTTCATTGTAAATATAATTGCCATTTAAATACTGAGTCAGAAAAACAATGAGATTTAAAATAATGTTTGCAAAGAAATGTCATTATTAGGTGCTAGGGAGATGGCTTAGTTGTCACCATTTTATCTATCCTTGCAGAGGATCCAAGTTTAATTCCAAGCCTGTACATCAAGTGGTTCTTAAGCATTTATAGCTCCAGCTCCAGAAGATATAATGCCTGTTTTTGGTTTCTTCAAACAGTTACACACTCATGTGGACACCCACACACATACACATATAATTAAAAGTAAAATAAATCTGTTTTAAAATGCCATTACCATAGTGTCTCTATCATGAGGGTTTAAGCTTAAATATGAGTGGTGAAAATTTCTCCTCCACCCAATATATATTCAGCACTTACAAGTACAGCAATATCAGGGTACCAGAAATATCAGGGTACATCCAGGTTAATTACAGAATGAATCAGATACATTGTCCCTCATGAATAGTAACTATTCCTGATTCTCAGGTAGTTCATTACTTTTAGTATCTACATGTCACATTTTAGTGGAGATTCCTACTGTCTATACCTCACACAACCTTGTCACAGGTCCATAATTATTTTTAATGGGTGACTGGTGAAAAATTGACTTGTTCTCTATTTTACTAGAGACTATGAAGCCTTAAAAATGCTGCTTGTTAACTCTAAACAGGGACTGTTGTGTGAAGGTGTGGTTTACGACTTCCACTGTCCAATATATAACTTTTACCACAAAAATGCTATATTGTGAATTCATAATTCTTCTTTAAAAGTAAATTATGCTTTTTTGTTGTCATCTCTCTGTCTTTCCTCTCCAAATTGATAGAAACAAGTTACCATTTGCAAGTCGTGATTTTATAAGAGATTATGAGCTAAGCATTGCAAATTCACTGTATCTTGTTTTCTTTACTTTAATTTTTTTCTTTTGCCTCCACAGATTTACTTTTTTACACTCCATCTAAAAATATTTTTTGTTTAAGAAAGGAAAAAAAAATGCCTGTGACAATTTGCATAATATGTTAATGCAGATATGCATCTAGACATCTGGATGGCATTTTAATATCTCATTCTCATTCAAGGAACTAGACCTCACACAGATGGCGGAGACAATTTTAAGAGCATTGTTGTAAACAAATAAGGCAGCCAGGAAACCAAACACACTCAGTGATGGGCTTTGCCGCCAAGGAAGGTTTTTAGTGAGATGTTGTGACTACAAGACTGTACAGCCCTTATCAGTCTCTGACAAAAGGAGAGGTACCAGCAGACAATTCTGTGAAAAGCAAAGGAAAAATAAAATACTGTCAGACATGAATTTTCAGTTTTGAACATTTAAAAAACGGGAAGAACTTTATAAACTTAGCATGCATGGGTGCATGTATATATACTGATACATATTTCGTGCTATATATGTGAATTTATACTTACACTTAAGTTTTAATAAAGTCAGCTTATATCATTTAACAATAAGTCCATCGATTCTGTCTTTGTCGCTCTACGGTTGCCAGCATTCAAATCTTTGTGCAAAAGCACAGAATAGACGAGCATTTTTGCCTTGTTTCAAGGGGTTCCTTATTATGACTATGTGGCATTGTTGTCTGGGAATATGCTAGGCCATATTCACAGCTGTCTCTGAATGCATGTAGTCCAGGTGCCTCAGAGTGGGCAGTCTTGTAATTTAAAACCTGGATGCACTATTAAGTTGCTTTGTTATTTCAGGCAAATGACTTAGTCTCCTACTGTTTCTGTTTTTTCCTATGGAGTTACAAGGTTCTCAGTCTCATAGGGTTAATAAATAGATGAAATCCATCCAATTTTACATCAAGTAGCTTATGCATGCTTAGTTATAGAAAGTATTCAACATGAGTTAGCGTTTTTAAAATTTTCTTGGTTTTTCTTTCCTTCCCCCCTTTTTTTTTTTTTTTTTTTGAGTCTGGCCGTTTGTAACACAGAACCACTGGCCTTGTTCTATTCTGCAGTATGAAAACATTTACTGGTCCCTTCAGTAAGTGGTTCTGGAATCTTAGAGTCTGAATCTTACACCTAAGTCTCTATCATCCCAACTGGGGCATTAAGGAACTTTCATTGTTAGTTTGTTTATGGAACAAGGAGGGCAGTTTTTAAATCACTATAATATTTTACTTAGATGACCAAGCATATAAAATACATGCTTATAAAAATCTTAGTTTGTGTTTTTTTTTTCTATTAAGTCATAGGCTGAAGTTTGCATAGCCATTCCCATACTGTGCAAACCTGTGAGCATCCCACAAGCATATTTTTCCTCACGTTCTTGCTTATTGTTGATTTATTTGGGTTAATTTGGGGCAGATTAGATTATGGCTTCAGAGAGAGTTGTGCGTCTAGACAAAACTGTTAAAATATGAGTGTCTCTCTTGAGAAGTTTTTGAGCAGATTGGCCCTTCCGTGATGAAGATAACCTCAGACTGTGATGTAATAACCCCCCTTTCTCTTAGCTGCCTTGGAGAGTACTTCATTACAGCAACAGGAAAAGAAATTCCCTCTGTCTCCTAAAGCCCACATTCCAGGACGAGATCAGTGTCCTTGTGACAAAATTACTCGGGGGAGGGCCCACCTTTGAAGATTGCTGTGCTGTCCACCAAACCTTTCACATTATGAGTTTGAGTGCACTGTTACTCATAGTCATAATCTTGTCTCTGCCCCTCAGCTGTGCATAACATCCCATGTCCACCGTGACAAAAAAGGGACAGAGAAAAGAAGGGATTCTTCTAGTATATAGTTGTAGAGGGATAAAGTCTGTCATTGTGGGGAAGGCATAGATATAGTCAAGGAAAGTACAAAGAATGTGTGTGATCACATGTTCATCTGCACACTGAAAGCAATGAGAGAAAGCAGCATGTGGGGTTAGGTTATAGCCATCAAAGTGTACCCTCCTCCCCTGCCTTGTGTTACACATCCTCCAGCACGGTTTGTACTTCAAAAGGTTCCACTAAACTCATAAAATAATTAAATTTGGATATGCATATGGCAACAATGAATGAAAAAGGAGGCCATGAATTTGAAGGGGGCGCTCTTATGGGAGGGGTTGGAAGAAGGAAAAGAACAGGAATGGAAGAAATAATATAATCATAAACTTATAAATAAATAGGGTTTTGTTTCTTTGTTTGTTTGCTTGTCTGTTTGTCTGTTTCGAGACAGTGTTTTTCTGTGTAGCCTTCACTGTCCTGGAATTCATTCTATAGACCTTACTGGCCTAGAACTCAGAGATCGACCTGCTTCTACCCTATAAGTGCTGGGATTAAAAATGTTCACCACCAGCACCTGATCCAATAAATCGTGTCTAAATACATAATAGAGAACATTTCTCATTCAGCTCTCACAGCCCTAACCAATTGCATCTTTAGATATTGCTACATGTTTCATGAGAATTTGAGTAAACCTCTGTCGAGAAATATTGATTTTAAATGATTTAGAATAGAAAATCCAGAAAGCACTTGCAAAGCAAAATATTAATATATAATTAGGCAATAAATTTCAAGATTAATTAGTAGTGGGTAGAAATGAGAGAGTTTGAGAATATGCAGGAATGGAGAGTACACCCAAAGGAATTTGAATCAACCCGCTAGAGAAAGAAAGAAAGAAAATGAAAAAGCGTACTCAACCATATTTACTGTAGCACAGTTCCCAGTAGCTGAGATATGGAACCGCCTTTTGGGAGTCCATCAAGAGGTGCATAGATGAAAGAAATGTGGCATATATAAAAATCATATGGTTTTCAGAAAATTAGATAGAATTGTTATATTATGTGAATTAAGCCAGAGACAGAAAAAATAACAGTTATTTCATTGTATGTGTAGGAATATATATGTGTGTGTGTGTGTGTGTGTGTACATGTGTGTATATTCACACATACATCCATATGTCCATATAGAACACACACACACACACACACACACACACACATATACACTTCCAATTAATGCAGTCACAAAACTCCAAAACTACAGGAAAATATTTCAATGGATTTTCAATGTGGACAAGGAGAATGTGAGGAAATTATGGAGGGTGAAAACAAGTAGGTTCACTGTACACGTGTTTGAATCTGGTACTCCCCCCACCCATTCTATAGATGTGGAAACTGAGACTTAGTCGTCACAAAGATTCCAAGCCAGATCTGCCTACTTTTAAAACTCTCTACTGCTTTCTTCCTGAAACAGTAAGATTTTTCTATTATAAAATGCTCCGGTTCCTTTTGTGCACTGAGCCATACTACACTTCTTCAGTCCCTTTACTTCTTACTTTAAAAATGTGACATTGTTTCTCAGCTTAGGCACCATATACTTTTGTGACAGAGTCTTGCTTTGTTGTAGGAATTAGTTAATAAAAGCCTTCACATGCATTATTGTACATAATCCAAGGGCATACTTTTCATTCTTTGTCTATCTAAAAATTTGTTGCAAAGAAAGTAATATGGCTATCACATAGTACGTACAGGTTATTCATCGCGTAAGGAAATTTTAAGAAAAACATACTGAAATAGTTATAAAATACCATATTATGAATATGTTTATTATTGATAGCAGTGTAAATGTTTTCATGCTACGTGAAGCAAACTTTATCACCATTATTCTTTGCTTTTTAGTGAATCTGTCACTTTTAACATTCCCACTATGCACTGTGAACAAGCAGTTCTTCTTGGCTGTTGCTGTTTCGTAGAATCTCCAAGGGTCAGATCTAGTTCTGTTACCATTAGATAAATGCTTTTTGCTTGTTACCGTAGATGAATAAGCAAGAATAAGCAATGCTGGGTGAAAACAATAAAGGGTGACCCTTAAAAATGTTGAGAAATAAGTGGAATTTTGTCCAGATGACATGTCATCTTCATGTGTTAAACAAATACTGATATTTTTGGTAATTAACAGCAAAATTAAACTCCACTTCAAATTTTAAATTGCTGGGGCCACGTGTTGTAATATAGGCCTTTAATCCTAACATTTTTGAGGCCCAGTCTACAGAGGGAGTTCCAGTCTAGCCAAGTCTACATAGTGAGACCCTATGTAAAAATAAATAATAACATAACATACATAAAAATTTAAATTGCTGAATTCAGTTGCTTATTAACTAAATGAACTGAAACACTTTAACTGACATCTCAGACAGAAACCAGGTTTGAATATCAACTGCATTCATTTTGTTTCTCTGAGCCCATTGACTTCCCAGACTGTTAGGTGAGTCAATGATATGTTATACACAGTAAGTATATGCCATTTAGAGTAGAGTATAATAAGGCTGGTCCTTTTCCTATAACAACTAGGTAGTGGTTTCTGCAGGTGGCACACTGAGATTAAAGCTGAGATGGCACAGAAAATATATAAATAAACTATATCCAAAATAATTACAGAAATATTTGATTTTATATTTTCTGTACAGAGCATATTTTATAACCCTTAAAGATGTAAAGATGATCTCCAGTTAACTATTTAATTAATCAGTAGCTTGCTTTATATTTCTAATTTTCAACTATGTCATCAGCAAAGAATATATATATAATGTTATATGAAGACATTTTTGGCATGTGACACTTCCATGTGCCATTCATGTCCCATATGAATTTTATCACTATGAAACTATTACCAGGACTGGTGCATAGATCTACATTTTTGAACCTAAATCTGTATGAACTGAAAGTCTACTGGGTCTGACTTGTCATTTATTGGGCAAATAATAGAAACAAAATGGCATGAGTGAAAATGCAGTATATATATTCTCTTAAAATCAGAAATGCTAACTCACTATGTCCAGTTAGTGCTGCTAATATATGCTTGAGTGTGTGGCTGCTCATGAGAGGATGGGAGCTTATCACTGAGCACATCTTCAAGGAGGAATGAACTTCCCTTTCCAAGTGCTATCAACTGCCAGTAGTTTCTCAATATGGAGTATGGTTTGAAGACCATTTGCCCCACCTGTGCTGGAATTCTGTGTGGATCTTGTGCAGGTAGCCAGAGCTTCTTCAGGTCATAAACGTGATAAGCCAATCATACACAAAAGACACCATGTTTAACGTTTAAAAGAAGTAAATATACATGTATTGTGATATACTATACATAAACAGATTTAAATCTTTAAGAAGTTAATTTATAAATACAGTTGACATTGACATCTATTTTTTTTTTTACTATGACTTGAATCTTGCTGATAAATGTAATGATTAATGTGACTACTACTTTGTTCATACGTTGATATTTCTGATACATTTTTCATTACTGAAGAGTGTAACATTTAAAGCATATTGCATTTATTCTTTCCTCTATAGTGGTGAGGTTCTTATGCCCACATTTACCTTTTTGTTTGCTGTTATGAAAATTCCAGCAAATACTTCAGAGAAGTATAAACTATATCAGGAATTTATTAGATTCATCAAATGGCAGGTGGTTATGAATTTCATTTTCCAAAAAGCAGACCTGAGGGACATTTTCTATTAAAGGTTTTATTCCCCTTTGGTACAAAAATGCAAATTATTTGTTTTTGCTGAAAAACATCTATGAAGCTTTTTTCCTCTTAGTATTTCTCCCCAGGAGTAGAATTTCACTATTATTCATAATTGTAAATGCAGTTGACATTTTGACGTTTATGTCCATGGGACTAAGGTAGTTTTTGGATATTTTGGATACATCAAGTTTAAGAAAATCCAGCATTTCTTTGTAACACATATGAACTTATCATACTAACATATGGACTAACATAAATGGTCATTTCACATCTGTTAAAAGACTAGGAAGTCAAATGGATGTGCAAATGACTTTTTATTTACATTACGACACAGTTGAAGAATAAAGACACGTAAGTACAAAGAAATAATTTGTGAACTAAAGCATGTTTCAACAGAATTGATTGCCACTGTAAAGCAGGAAATGTTTGACACAGGAAAAAAGCTAGTACTTTCAGTAATAAGTCACAATATTCTAACAGGGTTTGCTGTTTCAATCATGTCTTGAACCGGGTTATTTGGCTGTTAGGGAATCAGTAAGTGCTCGCACTGATAAATTATACCCAGAGACTGGAGGGTATCTTTGAATCCATTCCAGTCTACTGTGGAGTGGTGGAATTAGGACATCTGCTCTCCATAGTAAAACTCCATGCAATTCATCCTAGAGAAAGGAAACCTCTACAAGTGGGGTAGGGATGGGAATCAGACTCACAGTGAAATGTATGATTTATCTTGCTGCCTCTGAATAAATTGGTCAGCTTTTGCCACCTGTATTCATGAGCAGAGGTGTGTGGTGCCATCAAACTTTATCCCTAAACAACAAATGCCTGGAGTTCTCAAAAAAATATAATTGCAGCATTGTGAAATAGTGCTACCCAGATTGTGCCAAGGTATGGAATAAAGCATGTGGCACAGCAGTGGAGAGGAATTGGCGACTTCATTATAATAAGAATTCTACCTAGGAAGCCATTCTGACCAGTACGAGTGGCGTATACTAGATGAACTGGTTGTACCCATCATCCTTGCTTTCCTAACATCATTTCCTCAAGCCCAGCACACAGATACACAGCTGTATGTGCTTGGCAAATAGCTACCCATTTCATTGGTCAGTGGCTCCAGAAATCCACCAAATGCACTTTCAGCTCAGAAACATTTGGAAAAATAGTACTGTTCATGACATCTTTGTCACTTTCTGACTGACAGTTGAAGGTGACTTTCACTTGCACAATCCTGCCTGCCGTTAACAATTTTCCCAAATTAAATACCATATTTTGTATTTGATAGGCACAGCTGTGTCTGGTACCAAGGGCAAATCCACTTGCAAAGCACTCTCTGATCATTTATATACTGAACATTTTATTTGGAACCCAGTTTTACAAAAAGAAAGAGATATTGCCATTTTTAAGGGCAATGAAAACTCTACCTTGAGTTATAAAAACAGCAAATATGTTTCCCATAGAACTAATAAAGGCCCAATCAAAACTCTTAGCATTACTCCAAGTAGAATGTATTTTCTACCTGTGTGAAGTATGTTGGCATTTGTTTCTGAAATTTATCCTAAACTGAATCAGTACTAGTGGAAAGTGGGATGCCATGGCTGAGGTTGGCATCTCGGTACTATCTATGTTTTGGACATGCTGTGACATTTTTCAAAGTCTTCATTTTTTTATTGGTTTGTCATATGAACATATCCAAATGGAAGAATTGTCTAATCTTGAATGCACTGAAAGTTTTTCAGCTTCATGGTTGTAGATACGTGAACATGAACCATACACATTATGGCAACATTTAAGAGGATATGTGTTTAATAATTTGAATAGCATGGCTTGATCAATAGAATTCATGAGAAGCTACCATTTTTTGTAATTTATTTTTTCAGAATTTATATATTCACTTTACACCCCAATCACAGGCCCCTCTTCCAGTTCCCTCTCTCCCACCCTCTTCCCCCATCCCATCTCTTCTTCTTCTCAGAAAAGGGAAGTTCCCTCTTCCCCCCACCAAACCACCCTAGAATATCAAGTCACATGACGGCTAAGCCATTCGTATCCACTGAGGCCAAGCAAGGCAGCCTCGTTAGGGGGAAGTGATCAAAAACAGGCAACAGAATCCATGTCATGAACAGCACCTGTTTAACTTATTAGTAAACTCACATGAAGATCAAACTTCCCATTGGTTACATATGTGTAGGGGGCATAGGCCCATACCATGCATGCTATTTGGTTGGTGCTTTTATCTCTTTAAGCCCAATGGGTCTAGGTTAGTTGACACTATTGGTCCTCTTGTAGTTTTCTTGCCCACTCTGGGTCCTTCTATCTCCCACTCCCACCATGGCTCTTCTGCTAGACTCGCCGAGCTCTGCCTAATGATTGGCTATGAGTCTCAGCATATGAGTTGATCAGTAACTGGGTGAGGCCTCTCAGAGGACAGTTATGATAGGCTCCTGGCTGTAAATATGCCATAATATTGTTAGTGGTGGCAGGAATTGGCTGTCTCCCATAGAGTGGTTCCCAGGTTGAGCCAGGCGTCAGTTGGACATTTTCTCAGTCTCCACTTCACCCTTATCTCTGCACATCCCACAGGGAGAACAAACAGAAAGACACACATGGTATGTACTCACTTAGAAGAGAAGCCATCATTTAAAAGAGTTGTTCTAGCAGAGCAGAGCAGAGCAAAGAATTCTGGGTCCAAGAAGTTTGATATAACTTGCATCTTTTTTCACTGCTCCTAGATGATCATAATGTACACTGGTATATAAAAGAATTGAGAGGTCCTTGTTAGCTTTACCCTCATCTTCCCTAAATCTAGTTGACCTTACATATTGATTGTTTTTCCTTTGCTTCTCCAATCTCTGTTCAGTGGTCTCTCCCTGCTTGGATATCCTGAGTTTTCTTTTCATAGGCTTCTAGATGTTTGGCATTGAAAAGAGTGTCCAGAGGAGGAGGGGTGGAAAAAAGTATTTGAGGAGGAGATAAATAAAATTACAAACACACACACACACACACACACACACACACACACACACACACGCAGAGAGAAAGAAAGAGAGAGAGAGAGAGAGAGAGAGAGAGAGAGAGAGAGAGAGAGAGAATAAAGCCCACCTACCCAAATTGTAGAGCCTGCCACGGAATGTGACCAATTCGCCAGAAATCCCTCTTAAAGGAAATATGCCATTCCCTTTCCCATGAGCAATTGAACATGATAGCACCTCAACTAAGGGTGGGACTTTTTCCCTACTTCCTCTCTTCTATGCTAATACTGTCATAGTTTCTCTGAGTTCACATGTGTGTCTCTTCTTCTGTGTCTCTAAAATACTGCTTCTTTGAAGTCATTCTCCACATCTGGCTCTTTACATCTCTTCACATACATTTTCATATAGATCCCTGAACCTTGAGGGAAGAGTTGCAATGCAGACATCCTACTTATGGCTGAGCCTTCCACTGTCTTTTATTTCATGCATGCCTATCAGTTTGAGGTTTTATGTTAATTACCATCTACTTCATGAAGAAGGTTCTCTAATGAGTGTTTAACAATGCAACAATCTGTGGGAATAATAATAAGTTATTCAGATTTATTTTAAAGCTATGCCAATTTAGTTAAAATAGTAATGATTCTAATAAGTAATAGTAGGGCTCATGTTCTACCCAGCTATAGTTTCTTAGCCTCATTGACAGTATGAAGACTGGGTTCCATCTCTTATGAAGTGGGCCTTATATCCAATCACTCATTAGTTATTCCCATAACATTGATGCCACTGTTACACCAATTGACATATTGTGCCACACAGGTCAGGATTGTTGCTTGCAAGACTTATACCTAGGCGCGAGTGGTGACAAATTTTCTTCTTTGGTTGTATTCATGTAAAGTATTATGAACACTAGCCAGTGAGGATGAAGCTTCCATTTGAGAACCAGCTAGATGTTTCTATGTTCTATAACCTAAGTGTATGGTATGTATTTCATGGGGTCCTACTCTCAAATTATGGAAGGCAAGAATAGAATCTTTCTGTAAATATTTCACATTCTTTTGAATCTTCTCTTTTAAGACAACTTACTTTTCCACCTGTAAAAAAAAAAAATTACTGTTCCTGGAATATTGGCTTTCTCTGCCAGTCTCCACCAACTTCTAATAAATTCACTATTTCTTGGTCTTTTCAGACACTGCCTCCATGTTTCTATTTGCTTGCTTTCTTTTCTACAACCTTATAGTGCCTCTTTAATGAACTTATATTTTGGGCAACCCTTGTATTTACCAAATTCAACTGCCATCTTTTTAGTCTTTGGGAATCTTGAAGGATGTATATAGTACCATTTTTATTCTGATGCCACATATATTTATGAAGAGGTATCAGCAACAAAGGTATATAGCCTAACTCATGTTACCAACTGTAATCATTCAACCACCTAAGCTCCTGTAAATTTAGCTTAAGGTCATATATTTACAAACAAGCATCTCCAAACCCTTTCTGACTTTATATTTGAAATGGTATTGAATAAAATATTTATATGTTTTAATTAGCTTATCTGTATATTCCCACTTCTTCCCTACAGCTAATGAGCTTACTTTCGTTCACACTACAATTACGTGGTGGAAGCAGTGTTTGGGTTCCTGGAGTCAGACCACAGAGAAGGAAAATCCTTTGCCAAGCACTATTAAGTAGTATGGATTGGTGTAGTTGATACTCAGAGGACAGGGACTCACACACACACACACACACACACACACACACACACACACACACACACACACATCTAGAAAAAAAGAAGAGTGTTCCAGATAGGGAAGGAGAGAAGAAAGAGATCCTCTATTTACAATGACAATGTATTACACAGAGAAAGTGTAGAGAAAAAACAGCTGAGGAATTCACTGAAGTGTTATCTTGGGCATTTTAAGACAAGGGTATAACATTTTAATACTACGATCACACAACAGAAATAATTACAATGAGTTTTCAGTATCACTAGACAGGAATGAAGAGAAATTTACATCTGCTCCAGGCAGGAGCAGGAGGTGAAAGGGCCACTCTACAGCCAGAGTTTTTGCTCAGCTTTGCTGCATAATACAGTTGATGCTCACACATGGCTCATACAGGTCAAAATACAGGGCTTCCTGTAAAGTGGCTTCCTGTAGGCTATTCTAAGTGATCAACTAAGAGTTACTTATCTGTGATCTTGAGGAAAAATAATAATGTTTTTCTGTGAACAACTCTGGGTTACAAATTCCAGTTAAGCCTGATAACTAACAAGTATGTATATAGCAATTTATGGTTCATGGAGGTCTCTGAACTATTTAGAAGTTTTCCTGCAGCCTTGCTTTGTGTGTTCTCATGGCCTCCACTATGCTTAGAATGTTTACCTTCTTTTACGGCAACAATATATTACCACTGGCCTTCTACAGATATACCAAATCCACTGGTTTTTACCTGAGCAGCACCCTCATGCAAGTGTTGATATATCAATGCATTTGAATGAATGCTGCCCTATACTGCCCTAATTTTGAATTACTTATCTATTATTGGTCGAACTTCAAAATAGTGATTTTTAGAAAAAGTTACAAGTTTACAAATACGTAATTCATTTCATAAATATATGTGACCTTTTTAATCATGCAAATACATTTGTATTATACATATGGGAATTTAGCAGTTTGTTGTGGTTGTTTTTTACTTTTTAGTGTGAACAAAAAGAGCTGGTGATGACAGTGTTTGAACCTGTTGTCCCAATTATAATCTCACCACTCTGAGCTCCCAGCACAGCTGGAAGCATCATTTCATCTACACAATTCTCTCTTGGAGCTTTGCTCCTAGGGAAACAAAATAAAGCGTTCACTGCTTTTAACGCTTCTCCTTTTCAAGTTCATCATAGCTTTCTGTTTTTAGCAGACACCCTCATACATTAAAAGTCTGCTTCCTATTTAACCTTAGAAATTTCTTTGATAAGCATGTCCCAAAAAGTTGTTCTAGAATTGTATAAGTGCCATTAAAATATCTATTTGTGCTTGCTTTCTTTTTCACTTCTACTGAAAGTATGTTTCCTTCAAAGTGCACATTTGCAAATGGAACATAGTCCTGATAGTGGAAATAAATTTCAATGTAAATTCATATTGTTCTCCACAGTGAAATGACAGCTTTTTGGAAATCATGTGCATAAGGCTCTCCAGGGAATCTCACATCTATTATCAATTTCATGCATTGTAAGACTTTTATTTTCATGTGCCCCACCCCCATTTTCCATGGCTTTTTAGACTCTCAGTACTACCCATGAACTTTGGGCTCCTAGGAGTTTGTCTTAGTCTCCTTCTGAGTCAATGACATACTAATACATGGCTATGTAATTAAATTTTTGACATATGCAAAAAGTTGTAAAATAGATAAGAGAAGAAGTACATTAATAGATATTTAAAGAAAGGAAGCAGATGGCCTCTTTGTGAAGATGTTCAGATAAAGCCAAAAGATGACAGATGGTTTCTACATATGTGATATGTTGATGATGGCAACCGAAGCTGATGGGACAGAGTGGACAGGGTTCCAGATTTTCTTACAATCCTGGAGTTTGTACCAGAAGAGGAAAGCATTGCAGACTAAATGAAAATACAGTCAAACTATTAAAATTATGGCACCCGCACTTTATCTCTTCTTTTTGCATGTCTCACATGTATTTTAACATTTCATCAACAAGTACATTATTTAAAGTAAATTTGTGAAAGGGAATGTTTCAAATATAAATAAGGACAACAAAATACCTATAGAACACAAGCATCTCAGCCAGCACCCAAGTAAATTAATGCAGATTAAGGTTATATTTTTCTGTAATATTTACTCAGCTTTGTTTTTCTTGCTTAACAAATAAAATCCCAAAAACAGTGAGAATGTGCCAGCTCATTGCCTTCTTTAAATACATGATGTTAATTCTTCCAAATTGTAGAAAATGGATGAATGCTTTTAAAACACAGTGAGCATTCTTCACATGTATGCAGTTTTTCCCATCTTGAATAATTGTTGGAAGAAGTTCACACGGTTTCTTTGTAAACAGAATTACAGAATTACACTACATTATAGTGGGGGGCAGGTGAGCTGTGCTACTTGGGGAACCAGTCAGAGCAAGAGTGAGTTTGAGAATTCCAAACCCTGAAAAATCTAATCTTGAGACCATGGGAAATAAGGATAGCTCCTTTCCTGTGCTTACATGCCCTGATGCCCAAAGCCTTGAGGCCCCAACTCTGCCACCCTTGAAGTAGTCACATAGGCTGGTGGCCAGGTTGCAGGTTAAAACTTCCTATCTCCTTAAAGGGACATGTCCAGCTAGCACTAGGAATTTCTCTTTATGCAAATGAAGCATTCCTAGCACATCAGTCCCAGCCAGTGATGACATCACTTCAAAAACCCCCTTCCCATTCCCCCAAGGTTTATGTAGCCTTTATTCTCCCTAGTGAAAGACAGCAGTTTCGCGAAAAACTTTCTGGAAGAAGGCTTTTTCATATGACAGAAATCCTGCTAAACCACCCTCCTGGATAAGCTTCATTCCTTCCAGTGTAGCCTGGTGTGCAACAGGTATAGATGCCTGAGGGCAGAAGCAAACCCAGAATGGCACTATACAGTTGGAAGTAGTTCTGCTCCTCCCTCGGTTGCCTTATTCCCGTCTTCAGTCTCCATTCCGATGGCCAGTGACAGCCACATTATCACCTCAGAATATATTTAGTGCATGTTTTCTTCTGTCATATTCTATGGATTTGTTTGTGCCTGTATACCCCCAAATTCACATATATGAATTTTATTAAAGCTCCTATTTAGTATTTTGTTCGTGGGCTTCTCTCCATGTTCCTTAGGCTCGTACCCAAAAATCAATCCCTTTCTGATAAACAATAGAGTGTTTGATAATGTGAAAGTGCTACCATCTGTTTGGAGATTAGCTTCTTTCACTTTTAAAAGTTGATTACCAAGCATGTTTCCAATATGCACAGACATATTTATAGTCATGTACAGAAGAGTTAAGTGGGAACTTGCTTAAAAAAAAAAAATACAAAAAGGTGGGGGCGGGGGAGATGACTGAAATAAATGGGAAAAGATGTTACCATCTTGCATTTAACATTTTCCAAGCAGGATTACCTGAGAGCAATATAGGATCATTGCGTATAAAAGGCAATGTGAAACTTGATTGTTTTATCCTGTTCGTCAGCAGGTTATTTGGGAGCTTTTGCTAATAGGGAAGTTTGAGTGCAACTTGACCTCTTGTCTTTGTGTCCTGCTACTGAGCTGAACATTTGCTGGTTTTATCTCCTTTTGGGC
Source organism: Acomys russatus (assembly GCF_903995435.1). NCBI lineage: Eukaryota > Metazoa > Chordata > Mammalia > Rodentia > Muridae > Acomys > Acomys russatus. Next base: position 32,058,810 of record NC_067149.1, read on the forward strand.
ATGAGAGAAAGAACCCTTTGCTATGCCTCTGCCTCCTACAGACAAGCTTGCTGTCTCTTCAAACTCATGGCTTTTCAGACTAAATGTTCTTTGTGCCTTTGGTCTCCCTCCATGAGTCATTTATCATGCTAATGCCTCTCCCTTGCTTGCTTTGTTTTGTTGTTTATTTGTCTGTTACTTAGTATAATGTAGAAATATCACCTGTAGAAAAGTCACACCGGGCATCAGTTAAAAATCTGGACAGTATGCAAGGCCTTCTAGAAAAATGTAAATCTTATATTATCGGCCTTATTTTGTTCTTCTTACATACCTCAAATTATTTGAATAACATGGAACAATTTTTAACGGACCAGCTTTTATTTTTCCTAAACACCCATGTTTATACTCCTAATTGCTGTATTATCAATTCAAGGTTGTGTTTTATTTCATCTTCCTGTCATCACACCTTGCTAGAAATTCATGCCTATGAGAACTACATACAAAACACCAGTATTTTAAAGTTTAGTACCTTAAACAGGTACATTTATAATAATGTAATTCATAACATAAAATTATAAATTTTAAGCAACAACAACTTAAATATGCTCATATACAATATGAGAGAAATACGTTGATTGGTTTTGCTACTAAATTCACAACCTTTTCTACAAGTTTGGTTGATTCTACATATTTTTAATACATTTATTTTATAAGCTTCCCCAGTTATTCCCCTAAAATAGAAAGGTTTAGGATTTCTTTTGTTGTTGTTTGCTTGCTTGTTTTTTACATTTTGAGTATTTGAGATTGTTATTTTTGAAGTAAAGGTCTCTGGAGCTCATGCTGACCTCAAACACTCAACGCTCCTTCCTCAGCTTCCAAAGTACTGGGATTACAGGCATGAGCCACTCCATGTGACTTAGGTTCACGTTAGTAAGAACTTCTCTGGGTCCGGTACAAGGCCGATAACTTTCACAATGCATTGTTATGCTACAAAACTAGGCAGCTTTTGATAGAGCAACTCAAGAGGAAAAGCTATCCACTATGTTATGGGGAGGCCAAAAGCTTTGTATTTGAAATTTTAAACTACTGAAAATACTGGAGAGGTGGCTCAGCAACTAAAGGCTAGGCTCACAACAAGAGCAGCAACTAGTACTATATATGGTCCTCTGTATCACTCCAGTGATGAATATGGTGAATTACAGAGGTCACTATCATTAAAGAGGAAAGCATCTCTGCTCAGTGGATGTTGTCTGTCCGTCTCTCCCAGCCTCTCAGCTTTCATGCTAGGGATGGGCTCTGGCATTTTCCCTCCTGTGTGTTTTACAAGAAACTGATGAATTATTTCTTTGTCTTAATAGCCTTATCTTGAGTCCCAGGAATCAACAAAAGCAGCGACTATTCATTTTTTGTTTCTGTATATTTTGTAACAAAATTAATGTTCTTCCCTGAGCTTTAAAACAAGTTCCTGGTTTTTCTTCAGCAAATCCAAGAAAGCTGGATAGTCTTTACTGACAAACGTAATCCTGTATTTGCATCAAATTAAGTCATTTTCAATGTTTATTTTGTTTATATAATTTTCTAAGTATCTTGGTCAAATAATTGAATGTGACTTCTTTATACAGAAACAATTAAAGTATAGATCCATAAACTGACTTCCCTGTATATTTTTTATCACTTTGAACTTTGATATGTTATAGCAACATTTAACAATAATTTTATTATACAGCATTTCCTGCATTAATGTTTTTATTTAAAACTCTGGACACTGGGAGAAGAAATGAATGTGCTTAAAATAATTATTTCATTTCATCTGATTTTTACTCCCTATAACGGTCTGAATCCTCAGATATTTTAATCACTATGTATTTGTTCATTCCACTGACTCAATATGTAGTGAATATACATTTTACCATTGCTGAACTTTATTGTTGGTTTTTAAAAACTAGTAACTATCTTACACTTTGCATTTTTATCATAGCTGATAAAACCTGAAGGCATTTTCGTATGTTTGTTTACTTATAGTTCTTTGCATATCAATTGTTTTGTGTAATCTCAGAAATCTGTGTATGATGGAAGTATGTGGCATGTGTTTACATTTAACATTAAAACAGTAGTACTGTCATTCAGAATCTTAGAGCATAGTTTATAATCCTCATAACACATATATATGTGTATGTATATATGTATATATACATATATGTATGATTTTATATATATACACACACAATACAAGGGTAAAAACATGGCCAATGGACTACAATGTTAGGGACTATCTCTCCTGCATGGAACTGAGTGCAGAATTGAAGAATTGGTTGCCACTCAGCCAGGATGTATATCTTCAATCTACTCTTTAATGATGGTTCCCTTATTTTTAGTATTCTTGCTCTTTCTGTTTGCTGTGTTAAAGATTCACTTATTTTCCTTTATATGCATGGTGTTTTATCTGCATGTATATATGTACACCACATGCATGCCTACTGCCTGCACAGGTCAGCAGATCTCTGGGACTGTAATGGCAGTTGGTTGGGAGCCATCATGTAGATGGGAATGAAACCCAGGGCTCTACAAGCAGTGAGTATTTTTAACCAGCGAGCTATGTTTCTAGCTCCTGTTATATTGGTTATGCACAAGTTAAGCCAGTCTATTTTTGGAGTCTGTTTATTTTACTTGAATAATAGACAAAGGTACTTGAATCAATGTCCAAATTTAGCCTCCTAAAATGTGCTTGGTATGAAAACTTTTCCATTCCCAGTGACATCAGTCTGTCTTTGTGGATCCTGATTGCATTTTTCACTGCAGTGTCTCAGTTTGCTACATGTTTACCATGTCATCTTTGGAGTATTCAGATGCAATGCTTTTCCTTTACTTATCTTTCATCCACACTTATTTATATAAATAGTATATAGTTAGTGTGCTTGTCTACACCTATAACCTTAGCCATGTAGGAAATCAGGCAGAAAGATCTAGAGTTTGAGGCCTGCCTGAACTACATGACAAGATTGTCTCAGAAAAAAGAAAAGAAAGGAAAGCAAAAGGAAAAAAACAAAAAGAAAAAAAGGAAAGAAAAGGAAGGGGAGAAAAGGATAGGAAAGAGGAGAGGATGAGAGTGAAGTGGGGGAGGGTAAGGGAGTAATAGTTGTCTTGTTCGGATCTGATTCCTTTATTTCATTAATAACTTCTGATCTCTCACTGATTTTCATTACTTTCTTTTATATATTATATTATTATATTATTATACAATATTGCATGATATTATATTATATTCTCTATTTGACTTCCGTCTTACTTGAGTTTAGAAAGTAGAGAACTCACTTGTTTGAATGTTCCATGGCTTTCAATTGCAGCAGAATTTCTGCTTAGGAACAGTTTTCTTCTCTCCCAGCACTGGCAGAGAAATGAAATGAGACATCTGCTTCTTTGCTGGTATCAGCGCATTTAGGAATTGGCAGAATGGTTTGATTGAAAATTTTCTAAATATGATCACAGTGCTTTATAGGTTTTCATCTTTTTTTCTGAAGAGCATAAATATGGATTACACTTGCCCTTTAATCATGTGTTTGTGGTTCAAGTAGATTTGCCAGGACTTAGAAGTGTCTGTGGCTAGATGAGGGTGCTCAGTATATTTTTTGAGGAAAAAAGTTGAACTGTTCTCAGAAATAAGAATATTTTTCCATTCCTCTGTTATAGTCTTTGGAATTTTTCTGGTTTTCACATTTTTTTCCCACCAAATTATAAAGAATGGCATTTAGGATGAACAAATAAAATAATAATGTTAAGTATATGATTTCATGGTTGGTACATTATTCTTGTTGGGCTCACTTACTATCACCTGTCTGTTCTCTATCATCCATCTCTCTCTATCATCTATCTATCTGTCTATCTATCTATCATCCATCTATCATCCATCTATCCATCTTTTATTTATCTATACATATTTAGGTATGCATCACTGTAAATCTCTCCTAATGTAAATTATTTTTCAGGTCAGAGGTCAGTTGTCAGCTATAGTGTAAAAGGAGAGAAGAAAATAGTTACAAATATTTTGCTCCATTTCATCGGCACATTGTCTGTTCCTTAAGAGGCAAGTGCTCTCCTATAAAATTAGCCTGAGACAGCCTAACTTAACTGTTTCTTACATATTTTCTTTTTTTTTTTTTTTTTTTTTTTTTAGTTTTTTTTCTTACATATTTTCAATCCCCTTTTCTGTCTACGACCTCATACATCACTCACTGATTTTTTTCTTTTGATTACTGAAATAATTTACTTGTCTTACTTTCAAATGTTATTGAACCTTTCTCTCTTTACCCTTTGTTGGTGTTATATTTTTAGTAGGCTTTACTTAAGACTTTGAATATAACTGATCAGTTTAGTTGCCCATCAACTCAATTTTATCTTAGTCTTCTATCTCTAAACATTTCAATTTGACTTTTACATATGCTCCAGAGTACCTGCTCATTGTATCATGACACCATAATCATAGACAAAAAGATTTTCAGTGCAAGATCATTATCCATTTTAGAAATGAAATTAGCATTAGAGTAATATGCAGATACTATAATATACAGTTACCATAGATGGACACTGAGAACACATTGAGAGTATCAAGTGTTGACAAGGGTGTTGGGCAATCACATCTCTTCTATTTTGGTGAATAGAATGTAAGTAAGGAATATGCTTTGAAAAATAGTTCAGCATAATTTTTATAAAGTTAGCCATTTGACCATTGTATGTCATGACAATCAAATTATTGAGTTTTTATCTCAGAGAAACAAACCGTCTATTTATATAAAAATCATGGACCAATGTCCTTGAAACTCTTTGTAATAGCTGTAAGCTAATACAATGCTACTGTGTTTTCATGAAAATGAGCCATCACTGCAAAGAATACTATGCAGGCATCAAAAGGAAGAAACTGTTAATATATACAGCCTAGAAGTAGCCAAAGTTTTATGTTAAGTACGACTTAACCACAGTCTCACAAGGCTATTTAATTTATAACTCCACTCTGTGATGGTCTCAGTATAACAAAACTACAGTGATAAGAATAGATGGATGGTTGCTGGTACTGGGCCTAGAGAGTGTAATTTTTTATCCATAATCTAGTGTCTATTTTCTGTTTTGACACTTTGATATAGTTGTATTCAAGTCCATTTTTTCTTTTATTTTTCTCTCCTATATTACATTCCAACTGCAGTTTCCCCTCTTTCTGCTCTTCCTAGTCCTTCATTCACCTCCCCTATTCCCAAGATCCATCTTCCTCCATTTTCCTTAAAAAAAGAAGAAAAGAATACTAGGCCTCCCAAGAATATGCATTGAATATGGCCTAACAAAATACAATAAGACCAGTCCTAAATTCTCATATTAACACTAGATGAAGCAATTCAATAGGGGAAAGGGTCCTAAGCAGAGGCAAAAGAATCAGAAATGCACTCACTCCCACTGTTGGGAGTCCCACAAGAGCACCAAGCTACATAGCCATAAAGTATATGCAGAGGACCTAGCTCAGACCCATACAAGGTCTGCGTTTTTTGCTTCTATAGCTGCTAATTTGATTCTGTAGGCCATGTTCTGTGGTCCTCTATCCCTCGGTTCCTATAATCCTTCTTCCCCTTCCTCTGTGGGGTTCCGCTGGCTTTGCCTAGTGTTTATCTGTAGGTCACTGTATCTGATCCTATCAATTTTTTTGGATGACCCTCATCTGATGACAATTGGGCTAGGCACCAATTTATGAGTATTACAGAATATCATAAGGAATCATTTCATTGACATTTTTGCCAGTAGTGTTTGAATCCATCCTGTGTTCTGGGCTATTTTTCTTCTGGTTGCTGGCCATACAGGCTGTGGCAATGAATAAGGAAGTTCCTGAGAAAAATTGGGAATCAATCTAACTCAAGACCCAGCTACACCACTCTTGGACATATACCCAAAGGACTCTCCATTTTACCACAAAGACACTTGCTGAACCATGCTCATTACAGCTTAATGCATAATAGCCAACAACTGGGAAAAACACTAGATGTCCCTCAACAGAGGAATGGATTAAAAATATATATGGTACATTTACACAAAGAATGTTGCTCAGCTGCTCAAAACAATGGCATCATGAAATTTTCAGGCACATTAATAGAACTAGAAAAGATCATCCCAAATGAATTAATCCACACCCAGAAAGACAAACATGGTATATACTCGCTTATAAATAGACATTAGACATTAACTTTTAAGCAAAGGATAAGAGTGGCTAAGGATCAAGGATGGCTGGAGGAGGGAAGCATAGCTCTTCCTGGGAAGAGGAAGTAGAATGGACTTTTCTGTGGACTGGGGGTAGGTGGGGATGGGAAACAGGAGGGACCTTTCTCTTTTATATATTTTAATCTACTTCAAAATGAAATATTCATCCCTTTTTTTGTTTGTTTTTTAGAGACAGGGTTTCTCTGTGTATCTTTAGCTGTCCTGGACTGGCTTTGTAGACCAGGCTGGCCTCTAACTGACAGCGATCCGCCTGCCTCTGCCTCAGAAGTGCTGGGATTAAAGGCATGCACCACCACACCTGGCTTAAAATGTTTGTCTTTTTTAGAGGTTTATAATTATTCCTTAAAGACAAGCAGGACAAAACGCAAAGTTTTACCAATGCATAGAATGGAAAGACAAAATAATTTTAATTTCTTAGTTATTAATCCTTTTTATTTGTGTAAGTGGTTGGCATCTCATCTTTCTAAATCCCTGGCAGGCAATCATGGGATGTCTGTTTGCTTTTTCCTCTTTTAGTTTTGTGTTATAGTTATTACATCAAGGTCTTGCTTTATCAATCAGGCTGATCTTGAACTCAGGATTCTGCTACATTCTGTTCCAAGGTGTTGGGATTGTAGGCATGCACCGTATCAGCTAGCCTCTTCTTTTTACTCTCAATGTCATATTCCCATTCATTGTTTTGCCTGGGACCAAACTAGTCTTAACTATAAGTGTTTCTCCACAGCAAAACTTATTGATATTCTCAGGTCTATGGAATGGCCACAATGCTCTGTACCTTTGAGTTTGTCTCTATATGCTAAGCTTTCCTCCTCGGCTAGACCACACACTGAAGGGATTGTTTCACATTCCTGTTATTCTAGGTCCAGTCCAGTGGAGGCAGTATTGCTACAAATATTTATAAACTGTGCAACTAATTTTTGCAACTTAGGACACATGACCTTATTGGGGCAATTTTTTTTTCCACCATGCGACTTGGTTATTGGAAACGTTCTTTATTTTGTATCACTGCAGTGAGTGTTTTCCTTTTTTTTTTTTAACTTGTGGATTCCAACCTCTGTATGTTGACCATTCTGGGGCAGAACTTTAGCATTTTTCAGATATATTTTTAAAAAGCAACCTTTGAGGATCTAATAAACACTAATACCATCTGTGCTTTTCTGTAGCACAGGGAAATTCTATCTAGAATTACAGGACATTTTTGAATAGGGTTAGAAATATCTACAGTTCCCTTGGAGTCCATAACATTTTATTTGTCAGATATTATGTGTGTTGCAACTACTCCTTGCTTTTATGTGCTATTATAACCACAATTTAAAAACCATTTGTTTTATATATAAGTGCTTAGGTCAAGATCTCTGGAAGTCATTTTAGATTATGTTGATTTTATATGATAGAATCATTTTCTAAAATGTACTGCAGTGACAACATAACAGTGATAATTTGCCATAGAAAACAAAAGGAGAAAAAAAGTTATGTGAGTGAAGCAAATTATTGTTTGTTGGATGCTATAATGAGCAATAATATGTGAACTTTTATTCAATCTCATTCCCACGAGTTTTACTATATTATTCTTATGCTTAGTGAGCTTATGGCTATCTTCCTTCAGTAATAACATTTTAGTGTACTGGGGACAGAACCAACTAAATGTAGTATTAATCAAGGGAATTAATATGATTCATAAACCTTCCAGGGATATCGCAAGTAAATCCCACATTTTATTTTACAGTGTTCTACATGAAAGTCTCTCATTACCTCTCTGGCCTACTTTAATATCTTCTCTTTCTTTGTTGTAGTCATGACTTCTTTCTGTTCTGCCAACAATCCATCTTGTGTCGGATTCTGGACTTTATGCTACCTGCTTTCTCTGCTCTGAATACAGCATCTCTAGCTCCATATGGGGCTTTCCCTAGTTATTCAGATCTGAGTAAGACTGTCTCACTTTCTTAATAAGGCCTTTCCAGATATCCTCCTGAAAGTATACTTTCATTGTGTGAATTCAGAAACAACCTTGGGATAACTTGAAGACATTAATGGAACACTTTTCCACCTCACCTACTTTTTGTCATAGTGGAAGTCCACTATGCCATGAATATTGCCAACAAAGGAAGTAACAAACATTACATAAGCAAGAGATTTTTGGGGAAGGTGTGGTTATTAAAGAGTGGGCATGACAGTGACTGTTAACTCCTCATGTGTAGCACTGTCCACTTTCTATCTACATAAGTCTATGTTTGGGTCCTTTTATTTTATTTATTTATATTTGGAGGGGGTCCTTTTAATTATGGTAACATATAAACACCATGAGAGCCATTTCATTTGTCTCTTTCCAATGTCTAGAATAGTATTTTCACATCATAAATATACAGGAGATTTTTTAAAGAAGTACTAGGAAGCTAGAGAAATGTCTCAGTTAAAAGGGGTTTTCACAAGCCTGAAGGAGAGAATTCACTCCCAGAAGCTGTTTGCTGATATCCACAGGCATGATGTGACAACCCTTCCCAAGTAAATAAATATAATTTAAAACTTTTATAAAGGAGTTACTAGCTTGACTTATTTATTCAGTAGTGACAGTCTTAGGGTATTTTAATATCTGTGACATTCATTCTTCTGTGAATGATATCGTCAAGTGACGTAGGCACTATTATTACTTTATTTCAATTAAAGTAAAATGCTTTCTTCAAGATAACTAGTTAGATCTGCTTTATCTAGCATATGAATTTCACTCAGAAGAGAGAACTTTTAAATCCTTAAATCATCCAAGAAATCTCTTCAATTCTTTCATGTCAAGGTTAATAATTAAATGTTTAATACCTCTTTAAGCTATTAAGCTAGCAATAAAAATGCAATATTTTAACCCAATTTACTCGATTAAAGAACAATCCCAGATGTTATTTAACATGAAGAATTGCACTGATCTGCATTTCATTAACATCTGAGTGCTAGAAAGAGAATTTCAAATATGCAAGAAGCCCATTTGACCCTTTTCAATAACCAAATAGTATCTTCACTTCCCTTGGTGCACATCACTGAGTGTTATGCACATGTGTACCTGAAGTGGTTTCAACCATTTCCTCTGCAAAACTGTGTACTGGCAGGTGTCACGTAACCAAGTTAAATTTATATCAAGGTTTTAGTCACTGTCCCTGGCAGTATTTTCCCTACAGCTCGTTTGTTGGTTTTCATGAATTGAACCTTACTTTGGTTTGGAAGTCAATGAGACAAATAAAATGTATTTATCATATGGGTTTCAGTTCTGAAAAGTTATGTTTAATTTTAAGGAGAAGAGATACATCTGGAAGGCCTTTAATATCTCTCAATATTTGGAAGGCAGATTTCTATGAGTTCTAGGCCAGCCTCATCTACGTATTGAGGCCCTGCTCTCAAAACAACAAATAGACCAAGAAATGAACAAACAAAAACCAGCAGTTGTGACAGGAAGGATTGTTCAGTGGTTAAATGCATATTTTGGTCTTACAGAGTACCCATCTCAGTGATTAGCACCAATGTCCAGTAGCTCACAACCCTCTGGGTTCCATAGGCTCCTAAGCTCATGTGCACATACTCACATGGACATACACAGGCATACAACTAAATGAAATAAATTTTAAAAAGAATATATACTGTTTTTTTGCAATAAATCTGTTTTTCTAAAACAGTGAAAATGGGCAACAATATGGCAATAAACACGTATATTGCTGATACTTCCTAATGTATAATCTTTTGTTTGAGAAAAATTGAAAAATATAGCCATTTGTTAATATTAAGTTTTGAAGAGGGGAAAATACCCATTAAATAACCTAGTTTGGTGTTCTCATCCTATAGTGGTCTCATACACATGTACATTAACCACCTCTAAAGAATGACTCTGTTACAGTAAAGACATATGTGTTGCATTCTGACTCTCAATGAGCACTGAGTCCACTGTGGTACCCACTACACTATAAAACTATATTTGGATTCTGAGGCCCAGTTAAGCCAAGACCTGGCTTTAGCTGAACAAATAAGATTGTGATAAAAATGCCTTTCAGTTTTATTGTTCAGCTTCCAATGACGTTGTTTGCTCTTTAGTTTTAGTTACACAATTGCTAAAATCTAACTCTTCCCTCATGTACTGGGAACAGTGAATTTCCCTAGGAAATCATGGCTCTTTATGGCAGGTCAACTGCAGCACAAAACTGCAAATATTTATAGAGCCCTTACCTAGTACTGCTCTCTGGTCCATGCTGTGAAGAAACTGAAAAGGAATAAGGAGGCTTGTACCACCGGAAAGAATTAGTAGTTCAGAAAGGTCATAATTTAAATGATTGATAAAGAAAAGTGGGGAAGATATGAGATAGGATAAACCAGTAAAGAAGGAGGATATGGAAGGATTTATGAAGAAATAAACCAGAACCATTTCTTTTAGTGAGTGGGAGGATGGGATAACCAACACAGAGCCAGATGACAACATTATTTTTGGAATTATTGGTTCTCTAAGCACTGCACCCCAATACTAGATTCAGGAAAGTGAATGGCTGCAATTAGTTAGAATGTGAGATGCTTCTCTTTAGATGTGTTGAGAATTAAGTTGGTTAAGAGATCCCGCCTAAAATTGTCTGGTTGTCATTGACTTCAGATGTTAAGGTCATGTTTGTTTATTTGTATTTGAATAGAATTGTCTTGTAAGAGAGTATTGTAAAAGTAACTTTTATTTTTATGATGTAATTGTCATTTTTGAGGCTTACTGCTGAATAAGCTCACCCTTTCTAGCTCTTTCTGAACCCAGCCTGGATGGTTCAACTCAGCTCTTCTGAGTCACACTCCTCTCCAATCTGCCTGATTCAATATGGCTTCTTACAGCTTCTCACTGAATTGTTCTGCTTGGCCTCATGAGTGCACTTAGCACCACTGCACTGCACTCACTGTATGAACTCAACTGCAGTCAACTGACCTGACTCCCAAAGGACTGAACTGACTGTTCAACTGAACTTTCAGAACTGCCTGAACTGACTTTCTCTCCCTGAACTGCTCTTAAGAAGACTGTCTTTTCTGTGTTTTCTTGTGAGAATTGGGCTTACGCTATCTCTAACTCATCCTGTCAAATCATTCTCTGATTTGTGACTTTGTCCTTCAAATAGACTTTATTGTCATCTTCAAATATGGTTGTTTTCCTCTACAAACTAATTTTACCTATGTTGTTTTGGGTTAAAGACGTGTACTAATGGCATGTCTGTATTTCAGAATTACAGGTGTGCTGGATTAAAATACCTCTATAGAATATAAAGGAAAGCTGGGCATGGTGGCACATTCCTTTAATACCAACACCCAGGAGGCAGAGGCAGGCAGATCTCTGAGAGCTTGAGGTAAGCCTGGCTTACAAAACAAATTTCATGACAGCCAGGGCCATTTCACAGAAAAACCTTGTCTTAAAACAAAACCCAACCAAACAAAAAGGAATGAAAAGGGCACTTCTCATAGATGTCTCAGTGATAAGAATACACACCTCTCTTGCAGGGGATGTTGGTACAGAGCACCCAAGCCAGATGTTGAGTTTGTTTGTAATTCCAGCTCTGGAGGAGTCAAACATCTGCTGGATATTTGAACCCCTACATTCATGTACACACACACACACACACACACACACACACACACACACAGAGAGAGAGAGAGAGAGAGAGAGAGAGAGAGAGAGAGAGAGAGAGAGAGAGAGAGAGAGAGAGAGAGAGAGAGAGAGAGAGAGAGAGAGAGAGACTGTGACAGATAGAGAAGAAAGACTGATAAACATTTTGCGCCTGTTTTGTAAGACCCCAAAAGACCAATAAGAGATGAAACCGATGCAAGCACAAGATGATCTTCACTTTGCAGCCAGAGCTCAGCTTATCAATGCAGTGGTATCTGAAGAAGAGCCTTGAACTCTGAGCTGAGGGTTAATGTATAGGTTCCTTTCCCTCACAGCACACCCAAAGCAGGGGAGCTCCAGCCTGGTAAGTGCCTATTAGTTGAGATACTAAAAGGATATTGTGCTTTAAAATGATTGGTTGTGAGAGGGTGCCAAAATCACAAGTGGTTCTGTTTTGGTTTCCTAGCAACCCTATCTCCTGCTGGCAGAAAGGAATGCAGCCAGACTGGTTCCTCCATGCTGCTGGCCAGATATGCCTTATGTGCCTGGTCTCTCCTGTAGGCCTATTTCTTAACCTTTGTCCAGGTGACCCTGAAACCCAATTTTAGTTCTTTTTGTCCCTCAAAAGATTATTTAATGCCACCATTGGATAGGATGTTGAGGCACACCAAAATTGAGACATGTCCAGACATGCCTAGGCCTTACTGCATAACATAACCACAGCCATTTTGTTTGAAGTCTCCATTTTAATCATAAGGTAGAATTCAGTTCAAGTTCTGCCTGCATGAGAACTTAAAGAACCCTTTTACTTACAACTCAATACTTATTGCATGTTCTGCTTGGATTAATAGTATATAGTCTACTTAAACAAAACCACAATACCCTGCTATGTTCCTTTCTCCTAAAAGGATGGTGATCTGGAAAGCCCCCAAGCCATATATCCGAGCCAATCAGCTTAAAATGCTTTTTCTAGCTTTCTAGATACAATGTACTCAGAACAAAATTGAATATCTTTAGCTATTCAACATGATGGAATGCTGAACCACTCTCTTCCCACACCTTGTTCCATGGCTGTTACCTGGGTATGTTTTTTCTTAAGAAAAGCCTGCTTTAGAATAGACCAGTGTCACAATCTGACTCCTGAGCCAGATCGTGTCCCTGACCAACCTAGTCTTTATTTTCTTCTTTAAAAAAAAATATGTTATTCAGATTACATCCCAATTGATATCCCCTTGCTTGAATCTTCCTGTTCCCACCCGCCCTCACTATTCTGCCCTATTCCCCTCCCATAGACCTTTGACAGAAAGACTTTTTCCCCTACCATGATCATAGACTATCAGGTCTCATCTGGATAGCCTGTTTCATCTTCCTCTCTGTGCCACCAGACCTCCCCACCAAGGAGAGGCGATCAAATTTGGGATACCAGACTTCATGTCAGAGATAATTCCTTCTCTTTCCACAACCATGGAGAATGAGTTGTCCATTGGCTAGATCTGACCGGGGGGGGGGGGAGGGGGGTCTAGGGTCACTGTATGCATTATTCTTGGTTGGTCAAACAGTTTGTGCAGGCACCCCTGGGTCCAGATCCATTTTTATATGGAGTTGAGTAAACGTCCATCAGTCTGAGTCTGGTGTTCAGGTGGTCAGTGTACAGCCATCACTAATCCCACAACAAGACCTCTAGGCCCCATTTATACTGAGTTGCCACTAGCTGTGGATAGTTATTGGAAAGGGAGAATCATTCTTTGCTGAGCATATGGAAACTGATAACTTCCCTATGCTTCAGTGCATGGCCCATACACATGCACATATGGGCATCAGGAAATGGATATATTTGATTACAAAAAAGAAATGATACAGTCTGTCGTGGTGGTACACACCTTTAATCCCAGCACTTGGGAAGCGGAGGCAGGCAGATCATTGTGAATTCAAGGCTAGCCTGGTCTACATAGTGACTCCAGACCAGTCAAGGTTACACAGAGAAACCCTGTCTCAAAATATCAAAAAAAAAAAAAAAAAAAAAAAAAAAAAAAAAAGGAAAAAAGAAATGAGCTGGGAATTGGTGGTGCAGGCATGTAATCCCAGTACTAGGGAGGCAGAGGCAGGTAGATCTCTGTGATATTGAGGCCAGCCTGGTTTAAAAAGGGTGTCTGGTATAACCAGGGTTACACAAAGAAACCCTGTCTTGAAAAAAGGAAAGCAAAGCAAACACAAAAGTAAAAGGCATGAAGTTGAAGGGGAAATTATAGTGGACTAAGAAAGAATTATTGTGGGGAAATTGACAGTAGATATGATCATATTTCATTATATACACATATAGCAATTCATGTATATATATATACATACACACATATAATTTATTTATATGCTTAGAGCAAGTAGTTTGTTTTGCAGTGGCTTCTAAACTATTGGATAACATATTCTATCCATAACAAACTCTGAGCCTTTGGACTCTAGCATGTTGATTGACGACACACACACACACACACACACACACACACACACACACATATATATATATAAAATATGTAATATTATATACATATAAAAGCACATTTTAAGAAGTTTATAAGATAAATGCATGTGATAAGAAGTTTTAAAAGTAATATCACTAAAATTGATCACTTTTAAATTTATCTACAGTTGGTTTGATTTTGTTCAAATAAGAATCTTTGAAATCATTTAACTGTTACTAGTGTCAGGTAATCTAGATCAGAGGCTATCTTTCTGCTATATTTAGAGGTACCTACCATTGATTATCAATTACTTCAGAAATGACACTGTTCATTTCTTAAAGTACTAAAGAATCGTTAGTTTCATGCTCCATAATTCCCTTAATTAGAGATTGATGTGAGAGGGCCCAGCCTGTTGTGGGTGGGCCACTTCCTGACTAGGGATCCTGGGTTCTGTAAGAAAGTATGGTGAACAAGTCATGGAGGGCAAGGCAGTGAGCAATACTCCACCATGGTTTGTGCATCAGCTCCTGGCTCCAGATTCCTCCTGTGTTTGAGTTTCTGCCCTGACTTCCTTAGGTGATGGACTATGATATGGAAGTGTAAGCCAAACAAACCCTTCCGCTACTTGCTGTGGGTCATGGTGTTTCATCACATCACCAAAACCCTAATTAAGACAGAAATCTCTGCCTGTCTCTCTCCCTGCCTCCCTGCCTGTGGATCAGGTTCTAAAGCCCTCAGCTACTTTTCTAGTGCCATGCGTGCTGCCATGCTCCCACCCAGATAATAATAAACTAAATCTCTGAGACTGTAAGTGAGCCTCCAATTAAATACTGTCTTTTAAAAGAGTTGCTTTATTCATAGTGTCTCATTACAGCAAGTTAGTAAGACAGAATCTGCTACCAGGATAATGGATTATTCCTATAGCAGAACTGACTATGTTTTGTGGGGAAAGATTGTGGAAGAGCTTTGGAATTTTGACCTAAACTAAAAAGGTCCATTGGGTGTTCAAAGCTTGGTGAGCTTTTCTGTGGGAATTTGGAACATAAGAATGTTGAGAGCAACGCAGGTGATGGAGGACTGGATTGTGACCTTTCAGAAGGAAGTTATAGAGTCACTTATAGACCTAGACCCCCTGCTCAGAAGAAGTCCATAGACAGTTAAGTCTTCATAGGGGTCCCTTAACAAGGAGAGCTGGGGTTGGCCTTGCAGTGGACTTTGTTGCCGGCTGTTTGATCACTTCCCCCTGGTGGGGTGCTCCTACCAGACCACAGACAAAGAGGATGCAGGCAGTCCTGGTGAGACTTGGTACGCAGTTAATATAGGAGAAGGGTCCTCCCTCTCTGAGGACTAGGGGAGGGGCATAGAGGGGAAGAATGAGTGAGAGTGGGGATGGGAAGGGATGGTGGAGGGGGCTATGATTGGGATGTAAAATGAACAGATTTAAAAAATAAACTTAAATTAAGGAAACAAAATACTATCAAAGTCCTTTGATATCTTGAGTCAAGAATCTGTGGTTCAGGTTAACTTAAATGAAGAATCAGCTCTTATTAACAAGAATCAGAACCACTGAAGTAAAGTCTTTGTTTTACTGGACAATTGATGTTTGTCAGGTGGAGCTGATAAATTAGCAATGACCAAGAAACCAGCATCAAATACTCACAGGTCAGTGCCTAGCTCTTCAGAGAGGCTTCTGCCAGCAGCTGATGGGAACAGATGCAGAAACCCACAGCCATACCTAAGACAGAATGAGAGAAAGAATCCAAATTACAGTTTCCATTGGCTCCCTCTCTTCAGTGCTGTGGGAAGCCAGGTGAAGACGATTGCAGGAGCCTGAGAGGTCAAGGACGTCTTAAGGACATGGCCCACAGAATCAACTAAGCATGACTCATGGGTTTTTAGTAGGGCCTCTGTACATATGTTTTGGCTGATAGCTTTTTGGTTTTCTGGGACTCCTAATAATGAGAGTGGGGACATCTCTGACTCTCTTGTCTGCTTGGGGGAATCTTTTCCTTCTACTGGGTTGTCCTTTCCCATAAGATATGAGGGTTTGTGCCTCATCTTATTGTAAAATTTTATGCCATATTCAGTTGATATCTCTGGGAGGCTTGCTCTTTTCTAAAGAGAAATGGAGGAGGAGTGGACCTAGGGGAGAGGAGAGGTAAGGGGAGACTTGATGGAAAGGAGAGAGGGGAAACTTCAGTCTGCAGTCAGGATGTATTGTATGAGAACAAAACAAAACAAAACAAAATATCATTGAGGTGAAATCTTGGAAGGATTTGTGTGGGAAGCTGAAGCTATCGCCCTTGCTAAGATGGCACCTGGCAACCTGCCAGGCAAAATGACTTGCAATTCTGCTCCTGGTAAACAAGTCCTTATATGGGTTGTGGGCCATGCTTTGCTCTGACATATGCATCCCGCCTTGTCAGGAACCAATTGGAGCTACCGACGTAAGGGCTGCTGATTAGGTGAGGCAGAGGATATAAAGGGGCGCTGGAGTGTTGGGGAGAGGAAGAAAAAGGAGAAAGGAAAAGGAGAAAGGAAAAGAAGAAGCTTGCTAAAAAGGTTCCTGAATAAACTGCCTGGAGAAGAACGTTCGGGTCACGTCCTTATTTTCCGCTGGTCAGAAGGGTCGCGACAAGTGCTGGCCCATACGAGGACTCTTGTCATTTATGAGCGCTCAGAACTCCTGGTGGTCAGGGCAGTCGACTGGTAAGTTCCCTGGTAAGGGAGGGACAAGCTAAGTTCTCGGATACAGAGACTATAAGGTTCCCTGGTAAGCAAGGGATGAATAAAGTTCTCGGATATAGAGACTATAAGGTTCCGGTTAGGACTATAAAGACTCGGTACGAGCGCTAAAGTTCCTGACAGTGGACAAAAGCGAAAGTAAAATGGGAAATTTACCATTCAGCCCTGTGTTTATCGCACTTAAAGACTTGTTGAGAGCAAAACCTGCAAAATCTGTAACATCATCAGATTCAGAGGGGGAAGACTCAGAAGAGGAAGTAGAAAAGCTGATCCGGAAAATGGAGCCGGCCTCCTCCCTATGTTCGAGAGAACGGCTCGGGGACAGGAAGGTGGACAAGGCCTTTGGGCCCGTGGCGCGCAGCGGGCCGCCGGCGGGAGCGCAAGCGGCTGAGCAGCGGCGGAAGTGTCTCCGCTGAGAAGATGCTCCCCTTGTCGCTGCTGAAGACAACACAAACTCACCCCATGCTGGTGGAGCTGAAAAATGGGGAGACGTACAACGGGGCCTGGTGAACTGCGACAACTGGATGAACATCAAACTGCGGGAGGTCATCTGCACGTCCCGGAATGGCGACAAGTTCTGGCGGATGCCTGAGTGCTACATCCGCGACAGCACCATCGAGTACCCACGCCCCCGAAGAGGCTGGAGATCAGACCTCTGCTCCCGCCTGTTGCATTTTAAAATAAAGAAGAGGGGACGGTGGGAAGCTGAAGCTATCGTCCTTGCTAAGATTGCACCTGGCAACCTGCCAGGCAAAATGACTTGCAATTCTGCTCCTGGTAAACAAGTCCTTATTTGGGTTGTGGGCGTGCTTTGCTCTGACGTATGCATCCCGCCTTGTCGGGAACCAATTGGAGCTACCGACGTAAGGGCTGCTGATTGGATGAGGCAGAGGATATAAAGGGGCGCTGGAGTGTTGAGGAGAGGAAGGAAAAGGAGAAAGGAAAAGGAGGAAGAAAAAGAAGAAGCTTGCTAAAAAGGTTCCTGAATAAACTGCCTGGAGAAGAACGTTCGGGTCACGTCCTTATTTTCCGCTGGTAACCAAGGCCATACCTCATACTGGCAACCAAACTTGGGTAGTGTTAGAGTTACCCAGATAATACAGATTTTGAAGGCGTGAAGAGATCATGGAAAGCACTGAAGCTTGGGACTGTGAGAGGCTAGAAAAGGTCATTTGTGAAGGTAAAACCTCAGTAGCAGTTGGAGGCCTAGGACTGAGGGGCTCATGCAGAGAGGTTGAGGCCTTTCACCGTGAAAAGAGTCCAGGAGAGGCTATTGGTGAAAAGTTCATCCCATTTTCCACAGAGACCACAGCATCATGGAGGTGCCAGTAGCATGGGATGATCACCAGGAACAGTGGCAGCAGTGGAGTGGAACCAGCCAGAGCCTAGCAGAAAAGCTGTGTGTGCTGCAGAGGGCCGACCTGGAGCAGTGATCTAAGCTCCTTATAGGAGCCCAGATGATTGTGAGTAATTACCCAGATATTGGAAAGTGAGTTATTTACACTGTTGGAGTGTAGTTTTGCTGTGTTTAGATTGCGACTGTACCCAGTTTCTTTCCTCTTGAAGTAGCTTCAACTTACTTTTGATTTTATAGGAGTCCACAGTTGATAGGCTTTAAACTGAAAAAAAAAAATTAAAAGAGAGAGAGAGAGAATTTGGAGTTTAAAGAGACTTTGTATTTTAAAGCAGACTGGATGGTTTTAAAGTGAAAACTTTTAACATGTTTGAATTGTTAAGGATGTGCTTTATTTATTTTTTTTTTTTTTTAATTTGTTAAGTGGTTTATACTGGGTCACTTTCATTGATATATGATCTTGGGGATGGATGAGAAAGGAAAAGCTGAGTCATGTGTTTGTGTGTTCAGTTATCAAAGGGTCAGTTATTCTGGATGGTTTAATACCAAATGCTCATCAGAGAGGAAGGAACTTCAGTTGAGAAATATTTCCATAAGATTGGACGGTATGCAAGCCTATAGGGAATTTTCTTAATTAGTGATAAGTATAGGAGGGCCCAGCCCACTGGGGGATAGGCTACTCCTGGGTTCCTTGCCCTGGGTTCTATAATTAAGCAGGCTAAAGAAGCCACAGAAGGAAAGCCTGTATTAGCACCTCTCTATGGCCTCTGCGTTCTCCTGTCACCAGTTCCTGCCCTGCTTGAGTTCCTGATTTGACTTCTTTCATTGACAGACTAAGACATGGAAGTTAAGCCAAATAAGTCCTTTCTTCTCCAACTGCATTGGCCATGGTGTTTCCCCTAGAAGGGACAAAGATAGAATGTTCTAATAGAGCTTAATTTGGAAAAACATGAGGGGCTCATGTGACTTGGTCATAGGTAATAACCTGCCAATCTGTAGAATATATTTCATAGGATTTGCTGAAATTCAATACATACAAATGTATAATTTCTGTGTTATTATATCAACATGTAAACAACACAACTGCACATCTAGACACACACACACACACATATATATATGTATATATATATGCATATATATTTGTTTCTAATCAAATAAAGCTTTGGTTTTAGAGTATTGGTAAAGGTGAGGGAGAGAAGAGAGAACCATATTCCATCTAATGTGTGGTTTGCTTTTGTTGTGAACTAAAGTATTGCCCTTCCAATTGCTGTGCTGAGTCCTAATACTTCCTAATTGCCAAATAATATTTGATGACAAAGACTTTGAGAAGTAATTAGGTCATGAGGCTTGAGCCCTCATTAGTGGGATTATTGTACTTAAATGAAGATTAGAAGAGGGCTAGCCTCCTGTGTTTGTATCATATAAAGAAAGTAGGAAAGTTTCTCCCCCAATCCCCATCCTGCCGGCACTCCAGACTAAGCTTCTAACTTCCATTACTGTGAGAACTAAATTCCTGTTCTTTGAGCCACACAGTTTGTGCTCCTTTGTGCCACCCAGGTCGAGTGGTATTACTTTCACTACGTGTCTCTGATCCTGACCTTGTTTTTGCTTCACAGAGCACAGGGACCTCAGTGTCCAGCAGTTATGTGCAGCCAGCCCTGTTACAGAACAGAGCTTAGATTGTAGGCTCACCTCATCTTCTTTCCATGTTACTCAAATTTGATCACAGATGATGAATTTCCATATTAACTACAGTTTGTTATACACTTTGGCCTGGTCATTGGAGCTATGTAAGCACAAAACCACAAATAATATTGAACCACTTTGGTGGTTGGTTTTGACTTATGGCCAACCTGCTAGTCTGCTTTGTTTTCAAAGTATTTTCCTCAACAGTAATGGAGTCATAACTTCTATAAACTTAATTTTCTTTAAACAGGAAGGAAAAGCCTCTCTGTTGTAGACAGAGGGCATGCAAGTGAACTCCATTGTCACCACTAAGCATTTTTCTAGGATTCTCTTAAGGCTATTATGCTAACCTTAGCTCTCAGAGGAACAAAACAGCCTGAATTTTCCTCACAGTTAGAACTTGAACCACTTTTAACTTGAAGAAGACAGTGCTCATAACTGTTTGTTCATTGTTTTTTGTTTTAAGATAAAGGATAGTTGTAGAGAGCAATTTCAGTCCTGAGTGAGTGCATGTTATTCAACATGGGTACAGCTGTGTCATGGACTCCAATGCCTCAGGCCAGTGAGAGCAGCAAGGCCTTCCTCTGCTTCAAATGCCAATGTTGACAGGGTGTGGAGAATATGTCCACCTTAACACCTTCCTTTAACCTTTCATGTCCATAGTCTAAAGACTGCCTAAAGCCCACAGGATTGCTCCTAATGACATTTGCTGAACCAGTTTCTTTGTTCTGCTCTAGGTAGTAACCCTGCCTCATTGTTTGTCTATAAGCACTAACCCAAACCCTTGCTCAGCTGTTTGCAATAACCCTGTCTCCCCGTTCATCTGTATATTATTATCATCCTGATCTTCCTGATCAGTACCTTCATTCTTGCTGCCCTAATTAGGTCAATCCGTAATGCCATGCAAGAGCACTGTACATGATTGTATAATTAATCTTAAAGCAAATCCACAAATACACATTATTGTCTGTTCCTCTTTGGTCAGACGATACAAGCATTGTTTTTATGCAAGCAGACCTTTGGTATCAGCTCATGTGATAATCCCTGAAATAAATGCTTAGTAAGGTAACACAGGAGGAGGAGGAGGAGGAGAAGGAGGAGGAAGAGGAGAAGGAACTTCTGATTTGCATCATTGGAGATCAGTCACAGTCTCTTTCTGTTTTGTGTCTTAATAATGACCCCCAGGTGTTTATTGGGCCCCTGTATATACAAAGCTTTCTGCATAAATTGGTGTTTAATTGTCTATAAGATTTTTAAAAGCAGATATTTTCAAGCTAAAAGTAAACACAATGATTTTCATCTCAGAAAACAATTATAGGGATGCTTTGATTTTTTTGATAGATTGTTTCTTATATGTATGGTAATGAAAAGCAGGGACACAAATGAAAATGTAATTATCACCACTTCAGGATGAGTTGTGTTCTTTTCTTCTTTTGTCTGTGGTGTCAAACAGTATTCCCAACTAGGAAAATCTCACCATTGAGGAAATTGAAGTCATTTGTGGGAAATGACTGACAGAATCAATTTTACTTTTAAGTATTTGTTGATTTAGATAGTTATTGGTTTATGAAGTAGAAACTTATTCTGTAATGCAGTCTCCTGGAGCTCCCTATGTAGCCCTGGAAAGTCTTGAACCCCTTTTTATTGCAGCCCATTTCTTTCCTCACTTTGTTTATTACTAGTTGAATTTGATTTTTCTCTTATTAAACAAGAGATTGCCATGAAACTTCTCAAATAAAATATGGAGGAGCTGACATTATGTCCAGATGTTAAAAGAGCTATGACATACCTCCCACTTCCTTAGGATGTACAGGGTACCACTGATCAGTCTCTCCAACCTACTACATACCAGCAAATATGTAAATGTTATATTATGTTGCTTCTGTGAGAAATAAGTACCTATAAATTATGTAATTCTACCAAATGTTTTCATTTAATATAGATCTTTTAAGGTTGTATGGCACCTAGATCAGTCAATCAAGGTTTTAGAGGAAAGGAGAGAGGTAGATTATAAAACAGGATATTTAATCAAGCCTTATCTCACTGACAGTAGTGCCCTATATAGCCACATGGGAAGGTATAAGTATTTAAGATTCATCACCAACATTGTCATAGAAACATTCAAATGTGTTAACATTCTTCTCTGACAAATTCCTGCATTGTTCTCCACATTGATGGGAACCCATGCTGAAGTAGCTTGTCCCATTAAGACAACTCTTGCAACAATGTATAAAAGCTACTAACAAATGTCTTCAATAGTGTGTCTTGAGGAAACTTTCTGAATGAGATACTTTGTAATTTCCACTTAATTGTTTTGAGAAGATGAGAGTGTTGTTAATGTGACTTTTAAAACACTTGAAAATAATTTTAACCCTTTAGTTTTCATAGTTTCAGTTCAAACTCACTAGCTTTATTTTTCACAGGCGAGGCAAATAAAATTGTAAACCTAGAACTTTCAAAAATAACTTATGAACTAGAATAGATCCTAATAGCATATGTCTTATTTTTATGTCATCTATAGAATTGAATGCCAAATTTAAAATTTTCTAGATGCACAATTGAAATTAAGAAAAAATTGCCCATCAAAGTGCCACAGGTTTTAGGCTTGGTCTCCAGTCTGTGACGCTACTGGGAAGTAGAATCCTTAAGCAGAGTGCAATGAGAGACCATTAGGTTTTCCAGGGTACTGAAGAAATAGCAGATTCTAGGCTCTGTTTCCCCTCAACATTTTGGCCATGAAGTGAATGACTTTGTCGTCCCCCCCCTCCCCACATTCAGCATATGTGGCTTAAAAACTGTGATCTCATAGAAAATATTTCTCTTTTATAAATTGATGATCTCAGGAATTTTATAGTAATAAAATGGTACTAACAATATGACCTCATTCCAGTCTGTATCTGTCTCCCGTGGGCCTTCTGAGGATCAAAGGATTTATTATGTGGTTTTGCTATTTAAGATTATTTTTTCTGACAATTTCATTCTTTAAATCATTGCTTATTCATAAGATAAATATGTAAAACACATAACCTCAGGGTTACATGAAGCTCTTATCTGTATATCTTTACATTTTCTATGTATAACATAGAATTTTGCAACAGCATACTCACTCTTAATGTGAACTTCATCATTTTCCTATTGACTACCAAAGATCAAATACTTATTTCATCTATGCATCTCATAATAGTGGTGAACACTAATTTGCATATGACCAAAGGGCTTGTATTTTTACTACTGAATAAATTCCTCATGAAATATTGTGCAGTTGAGTTCATTGTCATAGAAAGAGGAAATGAACAGAGAGGTAGGATACATTTCAACCATATGCCCATGTGTTAGCAGTAATGGTTGTAGTTATTACACAAAGAGACTAATAAAATACATTTGAGAGATGGCCTTGGATATGAAAGTTCCACACATTTATGACAGAGCTTACCAGACCTTTGCATGTATGGATATGTCCTCTTCCTCTGCTCCAGTTATCAACAAGCTACTGAACCTGATTTATAAATTGTGTTATATTCAGTGCTCCCATAATATTTGACCTGTAACTGGTAATCAATATATACAAGTACTTAATCTCTGGGATTTCCTTTGTATGTTACTTTCCTCATATTCTGACATCAGGAGACAAATTTATTGCCCAAATGTGCAAGTTGTGTCTAACAGGAAGATAAATATATTTAACTGTTCAGTGTTTTACTCCATTTACTGACTCTTACTGCTTTCTTTATAGGATATACTTACCAGACACTTGCCTTCCCCCACCACTTCATTGTAGAAGACTCATTATATTGGTTTTAAGTTTTTTTATTCTTCTCTCATACAATCAACCTGATTTCACTTTACCTCTCTCCTCTCCCTCAGATCCACTCCTCCTCCATTTCTCTTCAGAAGAAAGTAGACTTCCCAGGCATATCAACTGAACGTGGCATATCAAGATAAAATAAAACTAAGCACAAACCCTCCTACAACCCAGTAGGAGGAAAAGGGTACAAAGAACAAGCAAAGAATCAGAGATACCCCCATTCCTACAGTTCAGAGTCCCACAAAACCCCAAGCTAACAGCCTTAAGTTACTTTCAGAGGACCTAGCAGAGACCTGAGCAGGCTCCGTGATTCCTCCTCCTTCAATCTCTCAAAGACTCTATGATTACTGTTTAGTTGAGGCTGTGGGTCTTGTTTTCATTTCCTCTCCTCTGGCTTCTAAAATTGTTCCTCTTCCTTTTCTACAAGTTTATGAAGCTCCAAGGGGAGGGACCCAATGGAGATCACCAAACTGGATTCTCTCTCTGCATCTGGAGGAAGCCTTTCTGATGATGATTGGGTGAGTAGCAGAATATCCTTAGAAATCATATTTATTTATTTATTTATCTGTTTGTCTGTTTATTTATTGCTCTAAATGCATTGTCACCTCCATGCCAGAAGACTGCACCAGATAACATTATAGATGATTGTGACTACCATGTGGTTACTGGGAATTGAACTGCTGAGCTGAGTTAACTTTCCAGCTATTGATTTTATTTGTTTGTGTTCCTGCTTAGGTCTCTGGGCTTTCCAGCCTCTGATTTCTAGTTATCCAGGCACTGTAGCATATGGGCTCCTTTTAGTGGCTTGGTACTCAAAATAGACCAGTAATAATTTGGCCACTCCCACAGTGTCTGTGCCTTCCTTGCAGGTTGAGGGTTTTGTGGCTGGATTGGTATCCTAGTCTCACCACTGGAAGTTGCCTAGACACAGAAGATGGCTGGTTGAGGCTCTATATTCTTAGTTACTAGGAGTACATGAGAGGGTCACCCTCAGAATCCTGGGAGTTTCTACTGCACTAGATTTCTACACAGACCACCAATTTCCCCCGATTGAAGTCCTCTTTCACCATTCTCTCTCTCTCTCTCTCTCTCTCTCTCTCTCTCTCTCTCTCTCTCTCTCTCTCTCTCTCTCTCTCTCTCTCTACCTCCCTCCCTCCTCATCTCATCTGATCCTGTTCTCATTCCCACTGCTGGTTTTAGCTTTTTAATGCCCTTTTTCTTTAGTAGATTAGCAATCTCTACTATTGCAGTCCTTGTTGAAAATAGATATGTAGGAAGATTGTCTTAATGTTTTTATTTTATTTTAATGTTTTATTATCATTATCACATATTAATTTATAACATTAATGAACAACATGATTATATGGAAATTTAAATGCTATACATTTTTCATATATTATCATATTCTATCACTCTAGGATTTTATGATAGAAATTGGTCTTTCTTTTAAATAAAAAAAAAATTTTTTTGGATAAGGTGTTTTATTTTCAGTGTGCACACCTTTAAAACTTTCCAGGGTTATTAATGAATTGTTTCTTATTACTATTTAAATTAGACAAATGATGTATGTGTGCTGCTCCAGAAAGCATGCACTCCCTCACTCAGTTCCCATCTCCCCTTCCTTCCTTCAAGCCGACCTCACCTCCTGAAATTCGGATTCTGTTTATATTGAAGGAGGGATGAGGAAAGGCACAACACCACCCATGATCTTCCAGTGTCCACATAACCAAAGCACCCACAAAGAGTCTCTAGAGACAGTGCAAGCCCACTCAGCAGGAGTCACATGACCTGTGTCAAACAACATTTTGCCAGAATACGGCCCTTTCCCCAAGGCCATTTGCCAAAGCAAGAGGCAGGAGAATTCTCTGCACCACAACTCAGCACTTGGAAACTAAGCTTAGGCATTCTGCTCTTAGCTCCACCTCGACAATAGCCAGAATTACACAGGAATAGCTGAGCTCCTCCTCTGTTTGGACAAATAACCACTGATGCCAATGCTCCTGACAGGGAGCAAGTCAGTGTAAGAAGTCTAACTGCGCAGGAGCATCAGCAGGATGGCTCCAGGATTCAGAGCAACTGCCTGCTGTAATATGGACAACCTTTACAATTTCTAAATTAGCAGAGAATTGCACTCCTTTATGGAGATACCACCACTAGACTCCAAATTCTATTTTCTAGCTAGGTGACTAAATCAAGACCTGAATTTTCACTCAAGGCTGAAACCAGAGGCCTTTCTATGTTTTTTCAACCTGCTTTAAATGCTGTGGTGGTGATTTGAGAATGAGATCAAGGATGCCTCCAGAATATTTGATCGCAGGTTCAGGGATATACCACTCAGTCAGCTGAGTAAACAATCAATCAATGAAATGACACTACTGGAACCTTAGGTAAAGTCATTCTCAAAAATCTTTTTTTTTTAATAATTTTAGCATTCTGTACACACAGAACTAAGAGAGAATGAAATGTAAACGTGAAAAATTTAAGATTCAATCTGTAATGTAAGGCCTCTATCTTACTCCAATGCCAATTAAAGACAAAAACAAAAATACTAACCACTATGAAAACAAGTCAACTAAGACCATGAGAGAACAACAAAAACAAAACAAAACAAAACAAAAACATAACCCCCAGCACTTAGGGAGACAGAGGCAGGCTGATCTCCATGAGTTCGAGGCCAGTTTAGTCTACAAAGTGAGTCCAGGACAGATAAGACTACATAAAGAAACACTGTCCTGAAAAAACAAAACAAACATGAACAATCCATCTTTGAAGAGAACTGCTTTCTGGCATCTTCACATCCTTCTCTTCAGTGTACTAATGTACAGCACATGGTTTCCTCAGAGGCACACATCCCCACACTTATTCTTTGGCTGTCCTTTATATTCTCTTCCACCTGCTCCAGTGCTATATTCATGTTGCCTTCCAGGCAGGTCAGGACCCCTCGATAATACACACCAGAACTTAATTTCACTAGAACTTGTCACCCGATGATCAGCTTCAAGATGTCACTAGTGGTTTGCTTCCACAGACTCATTTTTAACAATATTTGGAGGAAGGAAACCCAAGTTCTAATCTCCTAGGCTACTTAAGTAGCTGTGTAGCTTGGATAACTCTCACCATGTCACCTGTCATGGCCCCAGAATCATCTGGTAGGTGAATCTGGAGCCCTCATAGGGTGGGCATCTGAAGATGCGTGCTGCGGGAGTAAAAGGTCTTTGTTTCCTTAATGAGAAAAACAACTGAGGATATAAAACATTATATACTTTACTAATGATACAATCTGTTTGACTCTGAGTCCAAATTCTACACACATATAGTAGAAACTATAAATAAAAAAAATCTACATTTTTCTATACCTTGGTTCTATTAATTTACTAGAAGATGTCAAACAACAGTCATTGGTATTAAAAATTTTCATTTTATAATAATAATATAAACTGATGCACAGAGCATACATGATCACACGAGAGTAAGGAGATAAATGAATGTGACTATATTCCAGTGCATACAGACTTCATCATGCACTTGTGCTTTGTGAATTTATTCCCAAAGTGATGGATGAGTTCAAAGAGACAGACATTAGGGAATGGAATATTAATATCTGAGATCTCAAATGATTTTCTTCTTACTCTGACAGTATTGGATGAGCTCAAACTAATGTTAGAATCAGAATCTTTGAAACATAATTCATCCTGCAGAAAAGAGAATCAATATGAACATCAATATTGTCTTTCTTAGAACTTTAATTTACTTCTATATACAAGTTGTATAATTCCAATCAACAAATAAATTTCATTTATGACATCACCAATTATTTTTCTTCTTAGATTTATCTCATACTCCTTCATTGAATTTTTGGTCACACCTTTGTTCATTAAACAGTGTCTCTTCTGTTGTAGTTTATAGGATATATCAGTGGATGTAAAAGACAACAATCCATAATAATATGGTTTGGTTGGTGAGAACTGCCATAAATAAAATAAATTCATTTTATACCATGGGAGGAGGTTATAAATAATATAGGAGAAAAATAACTTGTCCAAGGTTGATGAAAAGCTTAGAATAAATAAAATAGATGTGAATTTTAATTGTGTACTCCAATGAAGACTTGTTTAAATGGCAAAACTTGAAAAAAATACCTGGAAGAGATGAATAAATAAGCCAAAATGTATCCAAGTGGAAGTCATCCATGTAGAGGGAAAAGAAAGGTGACAAGCATGCTGAAATCATGTCAGTTAGAAAGACAAGGCTGGGAGAAGTGAATTCTGAAAGAAAATAGATTGTGACGAAATAGATGTGGGATATTGTAGGATTGAGGGTCATCACAGTTGTGCACCCAAGGGCCATATTGTAAGAAATTGCAGCTTTGATGGCCATATTGCCTCACTCATGGCTACTCAACTCTGGAGCCACAGAGTGCTTCAGTTTTGAGGTTTGTCCTCTGAAGTTCCTGCAGCGATTGAGTGGAGGGATGCTGGAATGTTTATTAGGCAGTGAAGGTAGTTAAGATCTCTAGATGGATGGATGTGAAAAGCATGCTATGCTACTGCAATGCTTCCTTTCTGCTTTCTTTCTTAGGAAGTGGGAGATGGCGCAGTCACTACTACTGCCAGCATTTGCTCTCTCACCAATGGTCCAAAACTAGGGACACTCATTTTGGGACTTCAGACTCCAAAATAATGAGCCATAATTCCTTTTTTCTTTATGATTGTTTCAGGTACTTTGTATTAGTACAAATTAAACTCACACAAGGAGTAAAAGTGTATAATATGTAAATACGAACATGACTGTATTCCAATCCATACAAAGTTTATCTGAAGGAGCATGCTGTGGGACTATGTGCTGAATCCATTGTAGACAGTGGGTTATTAGTGTCCTTATTTTGTACTTTGTTGTTCAGAATAGTTTGTTAGCTTTTTGAAATATTACTGTACCTTTTTCAGTATGTTTCCCACTAAGAAGTGGTTCTGCATCTTGGTTTGAGGTTGGTTGGGCGTCTGAGCTCTTTGGCTGATATAATATGGTCTGATACCTATGTGGAAGTTGCTGGCATATAAAATAACTCCAGAATAATGAAAGTTGATGAAAGCACAATAGGAAAATACACAGAACAAAACATTAGACCTTGTACATTATCAGACACAGATTTATGCATTCAAGGAAGGTTGGTGTGACTTGTAGACATTTTAGTGACGATGGTATCAGATGATAAATACGAGGAAATTTGGAAGGAGATTCTTCTGCCTTGTCCCCATTAGTGTCAGAGGCTGTACACAGCCATATGTTTTAAGTAAAAACAATTTTACAGGAGGCCAAGTCTTCACCAGACTATACTGTTTTGACAGGCTAACTGATCATCATTATATTAGTGACAGAATCTTTAGCTTTTTGTATTTACTTGAGTGTGAATATGAACAGGCAAATACATACATGCCTGCATGCACTTATCCCTGCCGAGACACATATGCAGAAGCCAGAAGAAAGCTTGAAGGAATTAGTTCTTCTTTCTACACAGTGGTCCCCAGGATCCAGCTCAGGTGGTCAGGATTAACAGCCCATGCCTGTACCCGCTGAGTGATTCCATCTGCCTGTACAGCATGTTTTTTTTCTCCATGTTACATGTGCTCATAGATTCAATTATACAAGCTACAGAAACCCAGTAGTCCAATTCGTGTTTGGCTTTAGGAGAAGCACAGTTAAACTTAATTTTGCTGATTTTTCCCTCCTCATTTCCATGTGTTTATTTTAATTAAAATTTTGCTGTCATAGTCTTATTTTATCCCCTTAACTGTGCTATTAAATATGTTAAGTAAAAAATAATTCACGATAATACGCAGGGTTTGAAAATAAAAATGAGCATGAAGCCTCTCCGTGATTGAGTCTGTCGTCAAGTGTTTCTCCTTCAAATAATCAGCTAATATATTTCATGGTTAGACTCTAAAATCTTCCTCATTACTTATCTAATGACCTGGGGGATTAAACCACCCTCTATTCTACCAATAATTGAAAGATCAATTTAAATTTTATATTTGGTGTCTGATTCTTTCTCATTTTTAGGGATTAGTTTTGTGCCGGATGCACATTGTAATCAAATTTTTAGCAAAATACAGGTGGAAGAAATCACTATTATATATTCATGGGTAATATGTAAGTGGGATGCTAGAATGCTTCAGGAAGAATAGGACAGGTACAGTTTTTATCTGTGGTGATGTTGCTGAAGTTTAGAAACAAAAGACAGATTACTTTCTTACAACACCAAATATATATTTTAAATTAAATATTTTTTACATATACATTAATATTATTACACATATATACAATAAACTACCTTCAGCGAGAAGAACCATGATACAATACGGAGTTATATAAATAATACATTCATAGTTTTGGCTATTTGTGTTTGGCAGCCTTGAAAAAAGTATCTTTCCTACTTTGGTGCGTCTTAAATTCTGAATGTAAATCAGTATCTAACATATCTTATTATTATCAACTTAAAAAATCTATCTAGACCTAAAAACATCTTAACCTTTAAACAACTAAGCTTAATTGTAAAACTAAATTATCTGGCCTTCATCCCTGTCAGAGACTTGAGAAGGAATAAAATTGATAACCTGAGTATGCTGGGAGTGCAGGTTAACAGCTTTCCAAATGAGAATTTGACTGAGACAGTTTGCTACTTGAATAGTCACCCAAAACTCTTTATTGCATTGGAGCATCATCTTCAGCCTTCTGGCCCAACATATCTATCTGACAGACATATTTGTGAGGCAGGAAGTGTTGAAGACTTCCTTACCTTGTCTTGGCAGAGTTTGGCCATTGACTCTGCCTGCATCCAAACTCACCCTTTTTTAGGATGATTTCTGTCTGTGGTAGGAACAAGAGCATTTCAGATGTGGCTGGTTTGCCAAATTTGAAGCCATCTCCATAAGGAGGTTTTTTGATGCTCATCATCCTCTTTGAGGAAGGCTGGGTATTATCAGGAGTTAACTTGTCTCATTGTCAGTGAATCTTTAAAATGGTAAAAAAACATTTTTATGCCATATTCTGTATGTCTCTGAGGTTTTTGAAAGCCTTATCTAACTATTTTACCCTATATTTCTATAGAATCATATCTATCTGTTGCACCTCAGATGTATATTCTTGTGATAAAAATATAACAGTAATTGATATGACCAGGATTTGATCAACTAACCATTGACTTGTATAACTTATTTATCCTAAACTGCCTGCAGTAGCACTTTCAAAGTATTGGAAGTAAATCTTGTATTATAATTGAGTTACATGGGTACAATACCCTATATTAGAGTAGAAATATATGTAATGTGTGTGAAGAACAATCTTATATTTGAATTCCATATCACTGTATCTAAAATTAAACTTATTTTGCATATATATGCATATATATATATATACACACACAAAATTCTACACCAGTGAATTAAAAAAAACCTTGTATCAATGAAGGCATTAAGTTGAGGACTACATTTATTAATCTATTTTTTTGTTCTATCTTCCCAATATATTTCTATATCCCCCCTTCTTTCCTTTCAACCCCTATCTCCAAGTCAAAGAATGGAAGAAAAAGGAAAATAGAGACATTCCTGAGTCCAACCTTTTCTCTCTAAAAAAAGACCAATAATATAACCAACCCCCATTGAAAATAACCCTTTATAGCCCAAGAAAACAACCAAAACCTTACCTGACTCCTCTTAAAGTAAATGGGGTGTCATTCTTTTAAGGTTTCTTCTGGCTGATTTGAGATGAATAACACCTTTGTAGGGGCCCAGATAAAATTGGGAAAATGATTAAACAAGCTAGGAATAGCATTTGTGGTCCAGTGTCTAAATATTGAGAAGTTTCAGCCTTAGTTAGAGTCCTCTGTGGGATAGTCCAAAATGCTGGACCCATTGGGATTGGA
This sequence comes from Acomys russatus, assembly GCF_903995435.1. Lineage (NCBI taxonomy): Eukaryota > Metazoa > Chordata > Mammalia > Rodentia > Muridae > Acomys > Acomys russatus. The sequence goes on from NC_067149.1 coordinate 32,090,607, forward strand.
CGCTTACTTTGAAAGTGTCCTGGGAGCTGTCTTGTCCTGATGAGAAACAGCAGTTGAAGCATGTGGTGCTGGAACAGGAAGGATGCAAGATGTCAGTGTTCAGCATGCTGAAAGGAATGATCCTGTCAGGTCTCATCTAATGTCAATGTCTGGTTCTTTTTGGTTCTTTTCTTCTGAAAACATAATTTCTCCCAAGCATTATACAGTCCTAAAATTATAAATGTATAAGGTATATATATGTGTGTGATGCACAGAACAATTGAGGCTGGTTCTCTACTCTTTGTATGAGCAGTAAAAAAGACATCTGTAAATCTTCATTCATGCCATATGAAGAATGGCATCTAATAGTAATTCAAAGAGATTCTGTAGGCAACAAGAAGCATTGTCTCTGCCTAGACATTCATGACTCAGCTAGTCTCAGAGCTAGTCCCATATAGCAGGATTAGCAATATAAGTTACCTGCTCTTTCTGCAGTTTAAATTCTTCACATCCTGATTGTATGCCCCACCCTCATTTCTTCCTGATCCTCCCTCCCTCGTTCATCCCCTCCCCATCCCTCCCCTAGTCCTCAGAAAGAGAAGCCCTCCTTCTCTATGACCTCAACCAATCAAGTCTCATCTGTACTACCAGTAACCTCCTCCTCTGTAGTCTGGCAAGGCCACCCTGCCAGGAGGAAGTGATCAAAGTTCAGTGGCCAGAGTGCATCTCTAAAGTAGTCCCTACTCTCCACATTGTGGGACCCACAAGGAGACTGTGCTACTGCATCTGAGCAGAGGGTCTAGGTCCACATAATACATGGTCCTTGGTTGTTGTATCAGTTTTTGTATTGTAGTATAATTATCCTATATTATGTGGCTAATATCTGCTTATGTGTCAGTATAAACCAAGCATCTCTTTCTAGGTCTGGGTTACCTCACTCAGGAAGATCTTTTCTAGTTCCAGCTATTTGCATGCAAATTTCAAGATTTCCTTGTTTTTAATAGATGAATAATATTCCATTGTGTAAGTGTATCACAGTTTCTTTATCCATTCTTCAGCTGCGGGACATATAGATTGTTTCCAGATTCTGCCTATTACGAATATAGCTGCTATGAACATAGTTGAGCAAATGTCCCTGTTGTGTAGCATAGATCTTTCGAGTATATGCCCAGGAGTGGTATGGCTGGGTCTTGAGGTATAATTATTCCCAATTTCTTGAGAAGCACTAGATTGATTTCCAAAGTGGTTGTACAAGTTTGTGGGGATGGAATTCTTTACAGGTGCTTCTTGATACATTAGAGACTCAATATAAATGCTTGCACCAGCTGTTCAGCCTGCCTTGGTGACATTGTTTTCTGTGGTTAGCTGTTTACCCTGATGATGTCATGTAGCTGGCTTACAGCTTGCTTTTACTGTCTAGCATTGTAAAAGTGTTAGCCAATATATCACTACATAGGCATAGGAATGACCCAAATTTAAGGTATGTTTTTGTTTGTTTGTTTGTTTGTTTGTTTTTCGAGAGTAGGGTTTCTATGTGTAGCCTCGGCTGTCCTGGGCTCACTTTGTAGACCAGTCTGGCCTCAAACTCACAGCGATCCACCTGCCTCTGCCTCCCGAGTGCTGGGATTAAAAGCATGCACCACCACCGTCCGGCTAAAGTATGTTTTTCTTAAAGTCTTTGCACATGTGCATGTTTATTTATGTGAGTTTGAGCATGATTGTGGATGTCAGAGGATATCCTGGGTGTTATTCTTCGATTACTATCTTGTTTGAGATATAGCCTCTTCATGATTTTTGCTACATGCTCTGTAGTAACTTGCCTGCCCAGTTTCTCAGAATTCTCTTGTCTGTACATGCCATCTCATCATAGCAGTGGAGGGATTAAAGATAAAAGGTACAACTGGTGGTCCCTGAGGTAAAATTCTCTGGATCTTTTTGGAAAAAGCATTTGGTGGTTTATTTGTTTGTTTGTTTGTTGTATGTGTGCATGTATGTGTGTGTGCATGTTTGTACGTATGTATCTTTCTGTTTAAATAACTTAAGCAAATCCTCTCAATATTTCCTATGTGCAGGGATGTGCTTTAGGCCCAGGCGTGAGTATGAAGATATAAGTATGGCTGACACACACTTCTTACTTCAAGGAGCTCCAGTCAATGAGGACCCTATCACAGAAGCAGCAGACAAACAGTGGAGTTCTCATGGCACTATGCGCAAACATGAGAACTCCAAGGAAATGTCACTGGGTCAAGATTGTTTTTCCTCATCCAGCAATGAAAAGAGGCTAGTATCAGAATTAAGATAGAATCAAAAATAACTAAAAGTATATAGACCTTCCCCCCAAAGATGATGGTACAGATACACAACAGCTTCATGTCAACTTCGTATGGGTTCTGGGGATCCAAAGTCAGGGCCCCAGCCTGGCTTCTCAAATGTTTTACATACTTAAACATTTCTGTAGTCCTTCAAAGTATGATTTCTGATAAACAAATATCACGTTACACCACTTCAAGACTGAAAAGTTGAAAGTGGAGCCACGATAAATGTGATAATATCTGAAGTTATCATAGGTACATTGAGACGGTTATACGTGCAGGTGCTGATAAATATTTTAAATGCTGTAATTTTTGCCATCTGTACCATGGCATAACTTATCTGTGTTAGACATGTTGCATTTAGGTCCCTTCTTGGTTGCTTTTGGCTAGTGACTAGTATTAACATTTGGCTTGTTAGTTAATATGCTAGAGGACATAAATTCCATAAATCATATCAAAGAACCAGCTCTTGGTTTTATTGTTTTTCTCAATTAATTCATGTTTCAATCACATTGATTTTTTTGTCTAATTTTTATTTATTTTCTTCTGATTACTTTAGATTTAATTTGTAGTTTTGTGGAACGAAAGGTTAGATAAATTGGTTTAGTTCTCCTACCTATTCCAGTACATATACTCGAGGCTGTAAATTTTCTCTTAAGCACACTTGCAATGAGTTAAAAAAATATGTTATATTTAAATCAATTTCCAAAGATTACTGACCTCTTTTTCCTATAAGATGTTCCTTTCCTATTTTCACATCATGGATGTATGTATGCGTGTGTGCATGCCTGTGTGGATCCATTTAATGAGGGTTGCTTGCATGAGCGTAGGTTGGAGGCTATTTAGCTGGACATGAGCCACTTTCAGTGCCTACAGTACTGAAGAAGATGACTCTTCACCCTCAACAACCACTAACTGCAAATTTTCTCTCAGTGAGGGGTGGGCTTCGTGAGTCTGAGTCTCTTGTCATCCACGATGAAAAGTTGGTAGGCCCAATCATATATATCAACACATCTTCAGTGAATTCATGAGTACCACAGTGGTCCTTTCAGCAGTATGAATAACAACACTAAGACTTTTATATATATTAAAGGTTAGGCCTTTCACTGGGGCAGTCTCCTAGATACCCTTTAAACTTAACCCAACTATTTTAGCCTCTGACCTGCCTCACGGCTGGTTCTTTACTTCTCTCTCCTGGTTCTGACCTTCTGTTTCCTTCTGTGTCTGCTTCCAAAATCCCCCACATCTCCTTTTTTCTCTGTGTCCCTCTCTCTTTTGAAAGTCTGCTCTCTACTTTTTGGCCCAGCTATTGGCCATCAGATCATTATTACAAGCAATCAGCAGAGAGACATCTTTTAAACTGTCTCAAGGCAGAATTAATAGAATTAGCAATTGAAAATACAGAGAAACACCTTCATATAATGTAAAGAAGGTCACCCCAACAATATGCCACATTTTCGTCATCTTACCCTCTTCTCCATCCAGCTCTTCCCACATCCTCCAACTCCTTAGCAAGTTCATGGCCTTTTCCCCTTAACTGTTATTGTTATACATATGTGTGTATGAATTAATATATAAATACACCTTGCTGAGTTCATTTAGTGTTACTCATAGGTATATGTTTTTATGGAAGAACACTTGGTATGCGATAACCAGCCAGAGTGTTTATCCCTGGGGATTGAAACTCTAAAACTGTGAACTGAGATAAACCTCTCTCTCTCTCTCTCTCTCTCTCTCTCTCTCTCTCTCTCTCTCTCTCTCTCTCTCTCTCTCTCTCTTTCTCTCTCTCTCTCTCTCTCATTTTTTTGTTTTTAGTCAGTTTGTTTGTTTTCTGAGACAGGGTTTCTATGTGTAGCCTTTGCTGTTCTGGACTCGATTTGTAGACCAGTCTGGCCTTGAAATCACAGAAATCTACCTGCCTTTGCCTCCCCAAGTGCTGAGATTACAGACATGTGCCACAGTGCCTGGATAACGTTTGTTTTTGTTTTTGTTTTTTTTAAAGTCAATTTACCTGACTACATTTTTACAATAATGGAAATCTACTACAATTGTGTAGAGACTTCATGATATTAAGATCACTCTAATTTCTTTCTCCTGTCTTTTGGAATATTTCCTTCATTCACTTCTCTTATAACTCAGTATACCTAAACATATATGCTTATGTGCTATATATAGATCTATTAAGTATATATACAGACTGCAAAATATAGTTATTACTATAATAAACTAATATCTATCATATGTAATACAAAAATGGTTTATTTTATTTTCACTTATTCCTTCTTTAATGCTCTTTCTTTTCAATGCAGATCAAAATTTAAAACAGAACATTTTCCTTTTCTCTCTTAACATGCGTTATAAGGTATTATTGACCACAAATCACTTTCCTTTTCTTGTCAGAGGAGTTTTCCCTTTGCTTTTAAGGGATAATTTCAGAGAATCCAGACTGCAAAAAATTCTTTTTCTCTTTCTCTCTCAAATTTTAAAAGCCTATTCTACATCTTTTGGGTGTCTTGGCTTCTGAGAAGAAGCATGTCTTTGATCATTGAGTGGTAATTTTTTTCCTCTTTCCTACTTCTATGAGGGTATGTGTTTTCTTTTCTGCTCTTTTCTCTTTCCTTTAATTTCTTTTTTTTTTCCCCTTGGTTAACTGTGACTTGTGAAGGTATATGTTTTGTGTTTTCTCGAGATTTATTTTAGTTTTAAATATGTGTATGAATATATATATTTCTCTCTATGAGAGAGAAAGGGAATGAGGAAGAGGAGGTGCCATGAAGGCCACCACAGCATGTTGGATCACCTGGAGCTGGAGTTATAGATAATGGCCATAAAATCTGGGAATCACATAATGACATTCTGAAAGAGCAATGGGTGCTCTGGTTCCCTAAACTAGCTCTCCTGCCCTGAGGTATAATTCTTTTGGTATTTATACAATTTGCTGTTCTCTCAGTGCCCTGAATGTATAATTTTGCTGCTGGGAAATTCACAAGTCTTCTCATCCCATCTTTAGGTTCTCTTTAGAAGTTTTGTTCAGATATGCGCAATCATCCATGGTTTTCAACAGTTCTTCACTTTGCTTTTTATGGACCTCCGCCCCTCCCTTTTAGCTATTTGTTTCCACTTTTATTTCTCAGCTTTGGACGTATCTATTTTGATACCTGTAAGCTCAGAACTGTTCTCCAACTTGTCCAACTTGTCCACAACTTGTCCAGTTTGTGGGTGAACTTATTTCAACCAACCAACCAACCAAACAAACAAACAAACATCTTTTTTCATTTGTGACTTTTGCCTCTTGCTTTTAGTTTGGAAATTTCTTCTTGGTATTTTCATTTGCTCACGATGCACATTAGTCACTGCTTCCAATTTACTTTATCCTTGAGAGCTTGTAGCATGATAATATTAGTTGCCTCACATTCAATTATTGCTAAGTAATAGTGGTGTCTCTAACAAAGAGTAACTGTTTGGAAAGGATCCATGGCCACCATTGTCTTTGGATGTTGATTTTTCACTGTTAGGCTGCCGTCTGAGTAGAGCTGCATGCTTCCTGAGTTCATTGTCAGTTATTTACAAAATTACAGGTTCTTATAAATAAAAAGAAACACTTTCATAATGATCTTAAAATTTTGCTCTTTTTTTCCTTGCAAGAAGTATTATTCTAGTCTTTTCTGCTTCCCTCAATTCAAAATTTACTCTACCAACAAGTGATCTTATTAATGATACATAGTAAAGGGTTAATTTATTATGGAAATGCATCATGAGAAATGGAAGTTATGTTGGCATTGTACAAAGGTCATAGAGTACAGTTACTTAGTCCTAAACAGCATAGCCAGCTACAAGCCATAAATAGTATATGCAGTTTTTTATTGACTATATTTTTAAACTGCACATGGATGCTTTTCTTTAAGGCACAAAATGAAATATTCTTATTTGTCAAAGTTTGAAAGTGTGGCTTTCTGCTGTTTCTTTGATAACTATGTCTGATTTTTCATGTCAACATATTTCAACTTTATAGTTAATTTCTGTGTGCTAAAAGAAACACATTGTAAAATGATATCTTTGTGTCTACATAAACTCTTCAGAAGTTTTAGTGATTTTAGAAAAAATATTATCCAATAGTCATACAGCAGAATAATATTAAATATATTACATATATAATTTAAAACTAGACCAAAATATTAATTATTAGTTATACATCTTATCTATATAGATGAGAATTAATGTTCTATCAGTGCATTTGATATATATTGCCAGATTTGGGATCTGGGATATATAATGTCCCCAGTAGGCTGTTAAGCTTGAACATGCAGTCTCTTGCTCATGGCACTGTTCTAGAACTATGATGGCTATACCTTGATTGTCAAGTTGTCAGAGGTTAGAATATTCTGGTAGAGGTTTAAATGAAGTGGTAAGACTCTCTTGAATGTGAGCAGTATCATGCCATATGCTGATGGCCCAAACTAAGCAAAACAGAGAGCAAGATAGACAACTGAGCACAAGCCATAACTGCTATTCCAGCCCATGGAAAAGATGCTCTCAGCCTCATTATACTTCTTTATACTCTGGGAGACCACAACTGTGAACCAAAAATTAATCTTTTGCTCCTTAAATTGTTTCTGTTAAGTATTTTGTGGCAGAGGTGACAGAACTAACATATATAAACATTCTTGAAAATTCCAAGATTTTAGCATGTTTCAGATGCATGTTGCACTTTATTTATGTAAAAGGATATGGTTTCATATGAGAAACAGATGTATGAATCCTTTCTTTAGATGACTTTTAAAAAGATTTATTTATTTATTATGTATACCATGTGTCTGCTTGCCAGAAAGGGGCACCAGATCTCATTGTAGATGGTGATGAGTTGCCATGTGGTTGCTGGGAATTGAACTGAGGACTTTTGGAAGATCAGCCAGTACTCTTAACTTCTGAGCCATCTCTCCAGCCCCCAGATGTATGAATCCTTAAAATGCATAAAATTTAGTGATTATTATTGCATTTTTATTATCTCAGTAGAATATTAATATTTGTTATGATGTGTGTGTGTGTGTGTGTGTGTGTGTGTGTGTGTGTGTGTGTACATGCACGCATAAATTTGGGGCTGAAGAAATAACTTAGCCAGTACAATGCATGGCATACAGACAATGAGAACCACAGTTTGATTTCCATAACCCACATGTCTTGGTCTCCTTTCTGTTGCTATAATGAAGCTCTCTAATCAAATTCTAATTAGGACAGCAGGGAGTTATTTTGCTTGTACTTTTAGGTTACAGTTCATCATTAAAGAAGTCAGGACAGGAACTGAAGGTAGAAACTTGGAGTCAGAAAGCAGGGTGGGAGGATGGTCCTTGTTAGCTCATTTCTTGGCTCACCAAAAAGCTGACCCTCAACTAGTATTCTTATATGTCCTTCCATAGCAGGCTAGCTTGCACAGACCAACCCGATAAAGGCAGTCATTCATTTGAGAGTAGTTTTTCTGTGCAGGTGAGTTTAGGTTGTGTCACTTTGACAAATAATGTTAACTAGGGTACCACATTTTTAAAAAATCCAATGTAGTGAGCTATGCTTGTATCTCAGGCTTTGGAAGCAGAGACAGCAGCTCCCTAGGGCTCACTGACCAGCCAACCAAGTCTGCTTGGCAAGTTTTAGGACAAGGAGAGACATTGTCCCTAGAGACAAGATGGACAGTGCCTGATGACCAGCACCTGAGGCTGACTGCTGGTATCCTGAAATACATCCACATACATGAACATTTACTCACATAGACCCTTGTACCTACATGTATGGGAAATGCATGCTTATTGAGAAATACTTAACAAGTATCATAGTATTTTAATAGATTTTTAAAATAATTATAAATTGCTAATTATTTTATGATTCTGCTCTATCATTCAAACATCTGGAAGATTGCAGGTGCATGCGCTGCTGTGTAGGAGGGGAAAACTGCTGATGACATTTACTTAGTCAATACTTCCAGCCTTGAAGGTAGGCATCATTCCAAGATATGTGTTCAAGCTGAACACTCCCTGCAAATAAAATCAAAGAGACATCAGCAGGTAAGGGTTATAAATCACAGAGGCTTTGCAGTTGGTCCTGTTGACAGTCTTCTGTTATCCTCCCTTTATTACTTGAAAGTTCTTTTCTCTGGTTCCAGATCCTATTTTCTTAGCTTAAATCCAGAAAACAGCAGGTGCAGTCTCTTTGCCAACTGCTTCACATTTGGAGATGCTAGCTCTGTAACTCAGCTTGGGGGAGGTGATAGCCTTGGCACCGATTCACATTTCTAAGCTTGTTGTTGTGGATATTCACTGGTAATTGGACTGTTTCTTTTGTAATATCTGTGGGATAGCATCACCTTCCAATGCAAAAATAAAAAAACAAAAACAAAAACAAGAACAAAATCCTGGATATCTCTGGTTAGCTAGCAAATTTGAAATTAAGCAATTTTTCTTGGAGCTAAATATATGTAGTTGTGTGTGTGTGCGTGTGTGTGTGTGTGTGTGTGTGTGTGTGTGACTATATACAGCTGCAGAAACTTTTACATGCATGTTCATTTACTTATGGTACTTAGGAAATGAAATCCAAGTGAAAAAGATGGGAAAGAGGATGGAGGCAAGAGAGGGAACAATGGGGGGAAGAGAGGAGAGAAGAAAAGAGAGAGGGAGGGAGGGAGGGAGGGAGGGAGAGAGAGAGAGAGAGAGAGAGAGAGAGAGAGGAGAGAGAGAGAGGGAGGGAGGGAGGGAGGGAGAGAGAGAGGCTTTTCAACTTCATTGATTTTAATTAAGCTAACCATAGACTGGCAAGCACTGCAAAATTCTTGAACCTGATGAGATAAAAACCATTATAAAACAGGGACAGAAACCAATAGCTGGTCTTTAATTATCTGAAACTGACAAGACAATGGCCTGTCAGGTAAATGGAAATTATTTTCCATGATGTCTCGATGCTATCAATTTAATTTTTTTAAAAAAATGATACCTGATTTATAAATAACTTCTTCACCATTAAACATATAAAGAGATTCTTAAATGTACTCTCTATTTAAATTAAATATATAGGGAGCAGTTTAGATGGACTAAAATATTTTGACATGTTTCATCGGTGTAGACTGCCCCTAATATGGTTTCTTGTTTACTTTAATTTTTTTTAATATTAGTTAGGAGACATACCACATGCTTTGCCAAAGCACAGAAGCTAGTACTGTGTGTTCTGGCCAATATTGTAGTTGTGCTCTGGAGACCTGTTGGATGGCATTACTTTAAGGACGAAGATGTAAGAATCAATATAAGGAAAGAGATATCTGGCTGATAAAAAGCTGCTGCCAGAGTGGTCTTCGTAATTCTTCAGGCACTCAGTTCATTTTAGTGCACCCCCTACCTTACCTATCCTTGTATCACAAACACAATTGGGGAGCTAATAAGGATAATACCGCTGAGATGATGTGACTTTGTAATCAGTTTTCATTCTGGGTAAAGCACAATTCACTGAGCTGACGCATCCTCGACTTCAGTAAGTATCCCAAGAGTTAGTTTCTGATGCTAGAGAGAGACTGTCATTTAGTCTGTTTTGTTTCCTGTCTCCAGTTGTAGGCTCCTACTCCTAAAGCCGAAGTCTGGCATTTCTGGATCGCCTCTGAGCTCCATATAAGACGATGAACTCCCTTTCCTGCCTGATCTGGGGAACCCCAGAATCTCTAAGGAGCATCCCACAACCCTAAGGGAGATTACAGGCTTGACCCTTTACTCAAAAGAAACCTGTTCAGCAAGCATCTGGAGATACCCACCTTATGTTAATACGGTGTCTTAGTGTCTTGGCTTTCCACCAATGACGTTTTAACTGTACCTGGAGATTCACTCCAATCCATAGGAAAATTAAATACTGCTTCTTCCTCTTATGATAGGACTGTTACTACATGTCAATCAAGTAGCCCTAGCACCTCTAGCTCCAGGGAATCAAGCACATTCACCTTCCAAACCCCTCCCACTGGCCAACGTTTATAATTCCGTTTTGCAGCAAATAAAGGGGGCCAGCATCATCTATTTCACAACCACTTGAGTTTCATCATTTATTCTGGGGAAGGAAGGGCTTCCCCTGAAAGTCACCTCCAGCTTCTGAAACCCCTGGGCTAGTTGGCAGGCTTCAGGCCAGCAGGCAGGAGCTCCCACCAGCTATCATGGCTGCTGCCGTCTTTCTAGTTTTGCTCAGACAACTGCAGTGTAAGTCTACATGAGCGAGCCGCTGGCTATTCCCCAAGCAGCCATTTTTGTCTGCTGGAACAAAAGCCAAACGCCAATCTGCCCAAGTCAGGCCAGGTCCTACCTTGTTGCTGCCCAGTTTCAATTGCAGAGCTCTGACCTCTGTGCTTTACCCTTTTCTTCCTGGAGCTTGCACTTCAGGGAATGCAGAAAAAAATCCAGTTACCCAGAATTTTCACTCTATTAACTGCTTTTGTTTTTTTCTTATTTATTCCTACTTCAGGATAATGCATGAAACATGGCCTTAAGTCTACATGTTAAAGCGGATGAAGTTAGCATTATAAAGAAATGAACGGGTCAGCATCTCTGCTTGACAAAACACAAGTATGATCTGTAGCTTGACAACCTATTAAGTTTTCACCTTTATATGGACATATACTAAAGGAATACCAGGTTATTAACTCCAAAGGGCAAGTTCATTTTTCCCTAAAGTGAGTACTGATCCTTACTATATGTTACAGAAGGCACAGACTTCTTTTTTTTTTTTTACTGTAATAAAAGCTTGAAACCATAAGAAGATTGGCATTTATTTCTCGCATACTGTAAATGTGGACTATTTTCATCATTTATCATATATACAGGAATATATTTATGTAATATATATTTACATAAACACATAGCCTTTAAGCTCTAGTTTGTGAACCTTGAAAGCATGCAAGGCAATCAAGTGGTAATGAGAAACAGGGTAATCCAGAGGTGGCGTCTTTCAAGTTTTCTTCTATCTTTGTGCATTCAGTTTTGTTCTTTGTTTAACAAGAGGGAACATTCTGGACAATGTGAATCAGTGATAAGCAGGAGATGAAAGAATAACTGGTAGTAATTAAGAATGGTATTAACCTCCCAAGAAATCTCCCACTATGTCATAAAATCCGATCTACTCACCAGGCATGTGCAGAGTAGCTTAATATTTTACTCTGTCTTGATAATGCAGGCAGCAAATTAAACGACATTTTCTTAAATAAATCATGGAGAACAATCTTTCTTTTTAGGCTTAGCCTCCTGGCTAAAAAAGATAAAATGGGCCTTTGCCAGTAAAGAACACAAATAAATAACACAAAGTTTAAATGAAAGCCCTTTGGACCATGTTGGCAGCAGATATCCTGAAGTTTATCTTTCTGCTTTAAAAAGTCACTTAAATTATGTCTGATAAATACAAACTTTCTATATTGTTATTCAAAATGCTGTTGGAAATGGTTTTCTCTCATTTTATTTTGTCCAATATTCCTATCTTTTCATAGTTTGCTTATCTTTGGGAAGTGTCTGTCCAGCTAGAACTCTGTTAAAAGATATTTGACAAGGACATTTTCTGCCCCTAGGTATAAAAGCAAGTCAAGCATCATTATTATTTTTACTCTTCAGGGAGAAAAAAAAACTTCTGTGAGAATCCTGATTGCATTTCCTTTTTATAAGATCCCCTCTCATATTTATTAATGGAAAGGTTTGGGTCAAATAAGCTACATGTATTCTGTGTAGCTTATCAGCAAAACGATTCTTTGACAGATTAAAGTGCACAGGACTAACTACCAAAGTGCATTGGGGGAAAACATCTAGTAATAATGTTAGAACTTTTGCTTTCTTGAGAATTGCATAATTTTAGCAATTTAAACACATTATTTTTAGACCCATCTATACTTTCGAGAGGTCGGCTGCTGGTGGTTTGAAGGAGCCATCATTCTTGTGTAGAGATAAGAATGGAAAATAATTACAATGATCCAAAACTATGTCTTGACTTTACAGATACTTAAAAATATCAGTAATATTAAATATGGAATAGATATTTTATTATTTGTAGCATATTGAAAATTAAGTTCCTGAAAGTCTTTGTTATAAATCATTTCTAGTCAAAACACAAACATAATTTTCTGTATTTTAAAATGCACATTCACTTTCTTTTTATGTGATTTCCACATATCTCAGATAATTTTTTTCTTTTCTACATCTGATTGGCAACAATGTAGAAATCAAAGTAATGACTTTTAAAAAATGTTTTATTTACTTATGTTTTACATGTATGTATGTTTTACATGTATGAGTTTTATATGTATGTTAGTACACCTCTTTTGTGGTTGGTGCTCCTGGAGGCCAAAATTGTGTCAGAATCCCCTGAAACTCAAGTTACAGATAGTTGTAAGGCACCTAATGTGCAAGATGGGAATTAATTCTGGTCCCTCTGCGTGGGTAACAAATACTATTTTCCTTTTAAGGCATCTCTCCAGTCCTTAAAAGAGATTTCTTACACATACATGTCTCCTCTTCCTTAGACACAGTTAAATGTTCTCATAAAGATTTTTGACATCCATGACATGAGATATTTTTGTCTAATATTGTTTAGTCTGAAATGACAAGAGAGCCATGAATTGTCTTCCCCCAACCTCTGTGCCTGAAGTAATTTGTCTTTTTCTCTTTTGCACCTCATTTCTTAGAAACTCCTTGTGGCTAGGGAAATATAGCAGCTCAGCCAGCAGTTACAGAAGTGTAAGGATGTGATTTTAATCCCCAAAATCTACAAGAAGGAGGAAGGGGGAGAGGAGGAGAGAAGGGAGGAGAATAGAATGGAGGAATCAGCCAGGTGCGGTGGTCCATGATCTCAGCATTATGGAGGTAGGGACAGATACACCCCTGTAGTCAAACAATCTTCTCTGCTTAGGATTTTGCAAGCCAATAAGAGACTTGGCCTTAAAAACAAAGTGAAATCTATCTGAGGAACAGAATTCTAGGTTAACTCTGGCCTCCATGCACATCTGTATACACACACACACACACACACACACATACCATGTCTGTATGTCTGTGATTCAGTAGATGACTTTAGGAAACATGTATTGTTTACTCAAAGAAGAATTTTTAGTGTTCTCACCACAAAGAACAAAAATTGTGTAAGGAGATAGATACACCATTTGAACATTTCATAGTATACACAAATATGAAAAAAAAAAGAAATAGGTATTATTTTTGTGGGTCAGCTAAAAATTTACCAAAAAATAAAGTAAAATGTTCCTATCTTCTAAAGATTCTCCTGGGCCCATCTCCATTTCAGTCTCCTTTGTTCTAAGTCTTACCACTTTACCGTATCAGGTCTTCCACATTCCTACCCTCTTAGCCTGGGTGACTTTTGTTTCCTCCCTCTACACATCACAGCAACAATAGCAGCCATCCTTTTGCATGTATTATGAAGCATGCTCTGTGCGAAGACTTCACACTACTGCCACCTTACTTGCAGGCAGCTCTGCATGCACATACTGCCATTTGAAGTTTACCCATGAGAAAACAGAAGGCTGCTTAGGGCTTAGATCTTGTTCTCTGTTTAAAAACACGAACATTAAACACAACTCTCTGCCTAACCCTTTTCTAAAGTCACGGTGTTGAACATATTCCATTCTGTGGCGTATAACACCTTAGGGAATCCCAGCACATGTAGACTTAAGTAAAAATACCATAGCGTGACACCAAGGCTCTTAATTACCTGATTTCTCTCCTGTGTTTCTGCTCTCAATTTCAAAGACTTTGCTGGTGTTCCTTACAATTCAGGTCAACCAGGAATATCTTGGCACCTGAAAGTTTTGCCTACAGCTTGCCTATATCTGCACCTATCCTGATTTCTGAAACAGTCGATCCTTTGCTCTTAATTCAAACTCTTAGCCCTCTAGCATTCTTAACTTCCGGTGTGAGCGGATCTCTTCCCTTTCTGAGCCTCTTTATATTTTGTAATCTCCAGTGCAGTGTTGGAGAGTGCTCACAGCAAGTATTTCATCTGTGAGATCTGTTATCTTCCTTTGCTCATAATGGGATGAAAAATATATAACTTTTTAAAAAATTGCTTAAGTGGTCTTATATTCTATGTAAATTTTAAGTCACTAGTTTCTTTATAGCCCAATTCACTTTCCCTGTTGGACATAGATTTTCCCACTGTGATCCTCTCTGACCAGTATGCTTCCCCCATTTGGCACATTTACACTTCTGTCTCTCTGTGTGCATCTCTCTGGCTCTCTCTCTCTCTCTCTCTGCCACACCCTCTCTATTTTTCTCTTCAGGGGGGTTTAGGAAGTGGTGTAGATAATACCTTCTGATACTGTTCCTCAGGAGCTTTCTCTCTCCAGGCTGCCCAGCTACTACAGGCAATCCACCTGCCCACCGGCAGGACCAGCAGCTCACACAGTCATTTCCAGCTTAGGGACTATTTTTCCCCTCTGGGTTTATACTTTTGCCAGTGCTTCGAGACTATTGGATTCTTTCTCCTACATCTACCCATTGACTTTACAAAGATTATTCCTCTCAGTTACATTTGCTTCTCCACGTGAAGTATCTCCCGCCATGGGCCATGTTTAAAATGGAATACCCCATGTCTCTTCTGTGACTTCTCTTTTAAAGCTATTATTTAATTCTTTGTTGTTGTTCGACGTGTGTTTGAAAATTTCTGCTGATGACACTGTCTCATAATTTTATTTCTATCCCTGGCTTCTGTTTAAGCACAGTGCTTCATTAATATGGGCTGGGCAAAGTTTCAAGCTTTTAATCTTACATTTTTAATTATTCCTCACACTTTACAGTCTTGACACATTTACTATAATAAAGGGAAATCATTAATTCACTTAGAAATATGTGTGTGAAAACTACAGTTTTTCTTTTGATTAATTTCCATATTCATCCTTACTGCTGTATAAATTTACTATGCATTCAAGAGAATGAGAGTTCAGAATGTGATTTTTTTTCCCCTCATTTGTTCATCAACTCTTGCAGTAAACAAATGGGGCTGAAAAATGATTTGAGTTATGGTTGTCAAAAGCAAGGAGATTTGGTAAAGCACTTGTCTTGCAATAAAGGGAATCTGAGTCTGATTCCCCAGAACATACATTACAAAGCTGCCACAGTAAAACCTATACAGCAGTCTTTTGCTGGGGAGACAGAGACAGGCAGAGCCCTGCAACTCACTGGCCAACAGCCTAGCCTGCATGTCAAGCTCCATGCTACAAAGAGAATGTGACTACAAAATGGAGGGTAGATAGCTCCTGATAAAGGATACCTCAGATTATCCCCAGCCCCCAACATACACATCTGAGCACACACTCACCATACAGTCCCACATACAATTTCATACACACACACACACACACACACACACACACACACACACACAAATAACATACAGACTTTTGGTAGGATGTGTCTTTCTCTTGTACTTTGTATTCTCGTTTTTCCTTCTCACTTAAGTATACTGGCTTTTATTTTAAGTAGAGACATTGTTATATCACTTTCTCAAATACATGTTTAGCCTTTGTGAATATAAGAAATCTTTGAGTTTCCTTTGACTTTGGGAAAAATTATTTAAAGCAAATTGGGCATTTTCAGCTTCAACTTAAACATTGAAAAATGATAACATTGTCATAAGATAATATTGACACACTTGGTCTGGTCACTTTAAAGTTTCTTTTTTAATTTTTGGTATGAATAGATAATTGATACTAATGTGGCAGTTGGTTATAACACAAATGAAAACAGTTCTATATTTAGAGCAGGGCCCATGCTTGGTAGGAAACAAAATTAAACCTGTGAGTTGTAGTCAGTGTTTAGAACAATGTTTAGCTTATAAATGTTTAGATTTACAATGTTTATATTTATAGACCAGTCCAATTTTCTGCACATTTTCAAGCCCGTTTCCATAAATAAAGAAGTCAAGCCCAATGATTCAAGCAAGGTCACTTTAGAAATCACAGCAAAGAGGGTTGAGACTTCTCTTCAGTCAGTAAACAAATTCTCCGATAATTTTAACAATTTGATTATCCCATAATCTTAATCCACTGGACATAGTGTCTGAATTATTAATCTTAACATAAAGCATGCTAATTACTAAATGAGCAATGTTAGTTCTGATATTTCTTGGCTCCATAGAAACCTTAAGGGGCCTCTTTTTGTTTTATGTTATCTATGGATAGAGTGAAGGGTTATAAGGACCATAAAAGGTAACTTTTACTTTAGACTCCTAAATCTGCATTTATTTTGCCATTTATAAATAATTAGAAGTATTCAAATGAACCAATTCTACAGGGAGATTAGAATATTGATCTCAAGACTGCATGGGACAATCCATAGGGTGAAAAAGTACAGAATAGTTTAATATGGAAACTGGAATCTACTAATTTTCCAGGAATGACTGCTCATTATTTAATATACCCTTGGAGGAGGGGAATAAACATATTCTTTACAGTTCCAGAAGCCATACCCTAAAAGCTAGATTCCAAACAAAATATTGCCTATTTCATTTTACAAAAGCATGAGAAATTTTCATTTCTTTTATTTTCCAATTCAACGTATTCTTTAATATACATTTTTTACATTAAAATTCATATGCAATTGCTCGTCCAAGTTAGAACGTTGGGTTGCAGAATAAAGTATCGTATAGTGATAAAGACTGTTATATCAGCAAAATCTTTGGCTGCATTTATTTTACATCTGTATAGTAAGCTCAGGTGGTGCAAACATAAATGTCCATTGCTTCTTTCTGAAAAGGATCATAACTCATTATTTTGGTTTGTAGAGTCTAAATTAATGACTAGAATTTTAAGAAACCCATTCCTCATTGTTTCAATTTTTTAACTCTACCTTTAAGGAAATAAAAACTTGCTTTTGGAATCCTAAGTGAAATAGACTGAGGGATGGTGGAAATTTTACCAGGCTTATTGTGTGTGCAAGTACTGACAATCATGGTGACATCCAGGAGATGAGTGTTGTGTCTACAAAGGGACAGTGTTTTCTTCTGGACAAGAGGGTCATAGTGCATAGCCTCCAAAGTGCTATTGGTTATTGCCTGTTTTGTAAGCCGTCTCTGATGCCAGCTGTCACCAGGGAAGTGAGATCTATTTACCTTTAGGAAGGAATGCCAGAGCTGGCTTCCAACGCAGAAATATGGTATCCCTACTACTGTGGCACATGTTCCTGTAGTATATCACTTACATTTTGGTTTATGAACTTTCCCATAAAACATCTAAACATGAAAGACAGGGAGAATTATGTGTTGGTTTATGGACGATGCCAACAATATCAATAATGGAGTCTTTGGTTTTAGAAAATGTTTCTTATTTAATAAGAAACCAAATTCTAGAGCTATTTTATTATAATATTCATAAAATATTAGTACAATATTGGTAGGTACAATTTCTTTTTAAATCATAGGATTAGAATTGTGTGTGGCTTTTATAAGGGGATCAAGGAAACAAGTAGAAATCCTGTAAATATCAAGTGCTACAAGGTTGATAAAGACTTGGTGACCTGCTTCTGTCAGGAGCACTTGCTGTGTTATTTGGGATGAATTATTGCACACTATACCCTCCCCAGGATTAAAGGTTGTGTTTTCCCATCTGCCCTTTTTACACATAAATTATTAGAGGAAAAATAATGCACACATCACAACTCAAGGACTAAGGTACCATTTCTAATTATACTAGCTGCATTTAGAAACGCCTCATGGGTTCTCTGAATCTGGTGCATCCACATGCATTTTATGTAGACTCAGTATCTGACAGTACTGTTGGATCTAAGAATGATTCTGACTCAGAAAAGATAAGAACACCTTGTGAATACCTCTGACATGTCTTAAGAAATAGTATCTTGAAAGAAAATCAGGAATAACTTTGTTTCTTATAACAAATGCAGTGCTGTAATAAAACAGAATTCATGTTAATAGTTACATTTTTTATTAAAGATTGGGATTTGATTTTCACTTCTCTAAAAATTCGCTCAACTAAAACCATTACAATAAAAACATACTTTGATTATTTTTAATTAAAATAGAACGTAAAAGGTTTTATTAAGACATTTTCAGACTTAACTCCCTTTGGTCTCTTTCTCATCTTCCTCTCCTTACTGTAATTCTACTGTCACTATCTCTCAAGTAGCTCACTTTCTTTCATGTCCATGTATTGAGTTCACCCCTGTTTTCTTTCTCCTTTCTTCCCTCTATGGCCTTATGTCTTGTTTCATGAGCAATAGACACACATGTACATGTGCATACACATGTATAGTAAACATATAGAATTTCCATACAGAGAACACAGGGTTTTTTTTTTTTTGTCTTTTTGCATCTGATTTATTTCACATAACCCAAACTGATCCCATCAAATTTGTTAAGAGTGATATGATTTTATTTTCTTTATAGCAGAATTGAAAAATATATGAATAATAGAATTTACCATTTGATCTACTAATAACTCAGACAGTCTAGTGTGTTCTTACATGTCCCTATTATCCATATCCAGAATTTTTAAAAATGTATTTTATTTTATGTGCATAAGCACTTTGCCTACATGTGTATCTATGCACCACAGAAGACGGAAGAGGGCACCATATCATCTGGAACTGGAGTTCCAAAAAACTTGTGAGCCTTCTACCATGTGAGTGCTGGGAATTGAACCTGCGTCCTCTGTAAGACAGCCAGTGGTCTTAACTGCTGAGCCATCTCTCTGGCCCCATCTCCAGATTATTTTTCAAATTTTCTCCTTGAAAGTCAACACCCAATAGATAATAACACTCTTCCTATTTTGTCCCCAAACACTCTTTTTCTCTGTGAATACTAAGTTTCTAGTTACTTGGTGCAAGTAGAATCTATAACCTTTATCTTTCTGTGTCTGGCTAAGCCACAGTTGTTTTAGTTATACTCAGTAGGGACCATTACTAGACACATTTTTCTTAAGTGTGATTTGGCTTTGGGATTTAAGTCACTGCCAGATGCATAATGGTTACCAAAATAAGGACTACAAACACTACTTATTTAGTATAGTTCAAGAGTTGTTTCTTATTACATTATAGTGTGTGTGTGTGTGTGCATGCACACACATGTGCCTACACACATGCTATAGCCACAGTGTATATGTGTTGGTAAGAGGACAATTTGCTGAAGCTGTCTTTCTCCTTCTAACATGTAGGTCCTGTAAATCAAACTCAGCTCATCAAGCCTAGAGAGCAGGCACCTTTACCCACTGAGCCATCTTGCCTGCCCATTCATAAATCATCAACACACACTTACTATCTTGTGAATTTGGGGAATTCAGAGGTTAAGAACACAATCCTTGATCCAGACAGACAGAAGTTCCAATTCCATGAATGCTAATTATAATTATAATTATAATTTTTGTGACTATGAACTTATATCCCATCTGAAGATTCATTTACTTCGTATTAAAAGCAATATGATGGTTCTTAACACAAACTTGCTGTCTTGATCAAGTAAGGGAATGCTTCCATAGGAGGTAAATGTTTCATAGCATTGTTATACTCAAGGCAGTGTTTTATGCAGTGAGTGCGCTGTGTGACTGGCACTGAATAAACAGTGTTTTCATCAAGTTTGCTTTGGTGCCTGGCACAAGGTAAATGCTACATTAAGGTTAATTATCATAAGTTATTTGTCTTATTTCTGGGACAAAATACCATACTAATGCAACTTAAGAAAGAAGAATTGATAGAAAATTTGAAAAAAATGCACAGGGGGTGGCTGCAAAGAAGGCTTAGTGGGTGGGAGTACTTGCTATATTCCCAGACGACCTGGTGTAGATTCCTAGTGTGCACATGACAGCTCACAACACTCTGTTAGCTGCAGTTCCTGGTAATCTGACATCCTTTTCTGTCCTCTGTGCGATAGAACGCAGTACTTCTGCTCATGTCACTGTACCTGCTCTCCCATGAAGGACTATATATCCTGCAATAGAGAGCTCACATTTTATCCACAGTCAGGATGTATAGAATTATGAATATGTGTGCCCAGATGCCTTTCTTCTCTCTCCTTATTCAGTCCAAGACTCTATTCACAGTTACAGTCAATGAATCTAATCTAGATAATTTCTCACAGGCATGCTAAGAGTACTGTCTCCTGTGTGATTCTAAATTCCATTATTGATAAAACTAGTTGTTGTGACTCCTAGTTTAAACTGATGCTATCATTTCCATACCCACTTTCAAACACAAAGTATTTTTGTCCAGTATTCAAACCTACTACAGAAGGCAGACTATTGAAAACTATATTTAAATGTAGATACTTGCAATACAAATTAAACAAAACCTCATAGCAAATGTTGCTCAATTTTCAGTGCTGAAAAATAAGATGATACAAATATATCAGGGAACATTCTTTTATTGAGAAGTTTGAAGAAAGGAAAGAATTCTGAAGTGCTGCTCTCTAAGCTGAAGCATAGGAATTTCATTGGTAAGTTGTTTCATATTTGAGAACCTGTGTCCTCATTGTCTAGAAAAGAACAGATGTGAAATATGACCTCTATTATTTCCTTATATCTCACCAGCATTTCTTTTTCGGAAGAGAAAGAGATCTTTCGGTAATAACCGCCTAACTCGTGCTGGATCACTAGATAGTTACGTGCTAATGTAGGGCTGAGGGAAAGATTGTTGTGGCAAGCATTATCACAGACAGTAAGTGCTTCTCAGAAAGAAAACCCAACGGTGGAAAGAGAGTTTATATTTTTCCGTGACTGTAACCCATCACAGTAAAGGTGATGTTCAGCTGATAGTCGAGATTCATGTTTTCCACAGGAAGTCTTAAAGTGTTTGTTCTTGATGACAGTGACTTTGTGTCTAGAAATGCAAAGGTAGGGAAAATTGGCACTTGCGCAACATTTACACAAAGAACAGAGGGCATTGAAATTTAGCATCCATAAAATAATGGTGATTATCACCAATGTTTGTTGTTTTCATTGTTAAATGTAAGGGTGTTCAGTCTTACAAGATCTTAATACCCTTTGTGAAATGATTCTGTCTCTTTGCCTTCTCATTTGTTTTGAACCAAGAACGAATCTATAATTACTATGAGCTACCCACAAACCTCTTTTTTTTTTTTAAATATTCTTTGTGATTTGCTATCTGTGATCTGTTAATTTCACATACCAATTTGACATGGATTGTTTGTTTTGCTTGAGGTCTTTTGAGACAAAGTCTCATTATGTAAGCCCATGTTAACACAGAACTCATTTTATACTTCAAGCTGGTGTCTAAGATTCAGCGATCATGCCTCTGCCTGCAGAATGTGCGGATTACAGGCACGTGGCACCATGGCTGCCACAGCACTTTTTTTTTTTTTTTTTTTTTGTATTAGTAGACTCACCATCTGTCACTAAGATGAGCTTCAGCTAATTAGATGACCGGTTTCAAAGAAGAAAAAGCAACTGTCCTCCTTGAGGAAGATCTCAAACTGCCATGTGACTTTCCTCTGCCTCTCTATGGGGCATCCTATTTGCTGTTGTTATTGTCTACATCTTTCTGAGTTCCTATTTTGTATGTTTTAGTTCACTGAAATCTTTAAGATATGTACTTTTATCAGACACACAAAATGCATAGACGTACACACATGCACAGACATGCACACACACACACACACACACACATACACACACACACACACACACACACACACACACACACACACACACACACACACACACACACAGAGCTCTAGCAGTTATAGCATTTTCATTTATCAGCACAGTGATGAATTTGAATGGCCTGGCCTGGCCATCACTCCTGATCCGTGATGGGTTTCCCAGAGTGTTTTTGGTTGTCTTTTGAGTGTCTCAATTCCTAAAAGAAAGCTTAGTCACAGAGACAAAGGTAGAAAAAACAATGGTACCAACCATAAACAAACTGCAATCTGCTAATAAGCTACTTTGGCATCACATGGAAGAGCTGGGAGGGGTCCTGGTGTTGCCAATTTGCAGAACAAGGTTAAGGTGTGTCATTCTATTGATAAAGGAAAAGGGAAACAGTGTTAAATGAGTCTATCACTAGCATACTTAAGACATTCAAAGTGCGAATGTGTGTTTTTGAACTGGATTATTGTACAGTGTCTTCTGTAACAACGGAGGACAGAAGATTAACTGAGTGCACACTTGGCTTGGAAGTACAAGGCCCAGAGTTCAGTCTCCTGCCCTGCAAAGCCATGGCAACAACAGATCATAAACAGCAGAATGCGGCCTTGGTTATATTGGAAATGTTAATATTCGTAAATATAAAGGTCTGTCTAATCCTAGAGCAACTTAGTATCTTCTAATACAAATGGAAAGCAGTGCACCCATCCTACGAAAGGGGGAGCATCTTCTACATGAGTGCTATTTTCAGAGCTCTGTGGAGTGATCCAGTTGTCCTCATGTCCCTCCTACTACAACATAGGATTTTCTTCAACTTGAAATAGCCTCAGAATGAACTAAATTCAAGACAAAAGTCTCTTCTTGTGGCCTTTTGTGGAGCATGCTATAGAATATTTACACTTTACCTAATACTTTAATGTTCTGTTTTATTAATCAAAGCATATAAATAAAGCCCTTTTATAACAACACGTGAACTGAAAATAGCTTTTGATAGTGTTGCTTTCTTTGTAACACAAACAAAACGCTCATGCATTAGAATGTTACACTAAGTATTTTCAAGGACAAGTGTATTTAGATATTCAAATTACCTCATCAGTATAGACAAAACATTTGCATACTTGTTGATATGAAGAAATTAAAGCTGAAGCCAATGAAAAGAGGTTCTATCTCAGTCTACGTGGTCATAAGGTCAGCAGTAAATAGAAGTAAGATTTATGTTGATTTAGAAAATAAAGTTTTAGTGAATTAATCAGGCTTAGAGTTAGATATGGACAGGCCTTGTTTTATTAAGAGCACAGCTTTTCTCCTATTTCTTCAATTCCTTAGCCATATGCTGGGTTTGGATTTGGACCATATCATCAAGACATCTTGCAGAAATGAGGCCATGTGTGTACTTTGTAATGAACATGTTCAGACAGTTTTATACTTTTTGCAACTGGGAACAATCCTGAGAACATCTGAAAAATGCACATAATCCTCCTTGCTGACCAGTTGTATCTGCTCTGCACTAAGATATCCAATAGTGTTAGGTTAGGTTTAATCAATAGCTAAAGATGATGCTGTTTCCATATTGAATAGGTAGTATATACAAAAACTCTAGAGGATCAAAGTACAAGTTTTGAAGGAAGTGGTTTAACATTCATAACAGTGCATAGCAATAGTTCACTTCACTTCATGTGGCCTCTGTAGTGACTATTTCACTCTAAGGTAATCTGTTTCATTGATTAGTACACATTTTAATGGGAAACCACAAATCTTTACTACCTTTTTCAATGATGTGGCTAGTAAGCTGGAACACATTTTATCACGATATGGTGAGAATATAAGTAATTAATACTTTTATGTAATGAACCTTTATGGATATTTTTAATCAAACTTCAGTTGAGGCAAAACTTGACTTCTTTTAAGATACTATGCTTTAATGTTACCATATATCCTGATGTTTTTGGATTATAATTTTTAATAAAATTCACACACCACAATAAATTGATCATTCATTTCATTTCTGTAGATGAATTCTTAGCTGTATAATGGCAACTCTTGATTAGAAAGATATGTCATCATATATTAGAGAGCAATTTCACTTTAAGATTGCTCTTTTGTCAGCAAGTGCACATTTCACTGAGAATAAATCACTACAATGTTTGTGGCTATGTGTCATTTATATATGAAACCTTCTTAATGGCTGCCATCTTTGCACCAACATGGTTTTTATACTGGACAATTTAAGGACAATTTCTAGCCCAAAGCTTTTGGTCATTTTTTAGAGGCTCCATTAAAATTTCCAGGCTACTTAGAATACCATTTAGTAAGTTGCTGCTTTAGGGCACTAGATGATGATTTTATGGCTTAAAGAGTTAATATGCTTAAATTGCCTGACAACTAAAATGCCCAATTTCATGTACACACACACACACACACACACACACACACACACACACACACACACATACAGCCTAACGATTGCCTAAGCCATACTTTAGTATGAGACAGAGAAAAATGTGTGGATTCCCAGGACCAAGTAGAATGATAATAATTCAGTTTTAACATGATAGGGACACTAGAGACCATATTTTCAAACTTCCTCATTTTAAAGATGAGAAAATGGAATCAAAGGATTTAGGCAACCACTAGCTACTCCAGTATTCTACAAGGATGTAACTCCAGAGCTCTGAAGGCACACATCATTTGATGAGTAGTTACATTTCTTTTTTTGTACAAAGTAAAATGTTCCCAAATTATGTTTGAGGATATGAGACTGATGAATCACAGGCCAGGGAAAGCTGTGGAAAATGAATCCATGTAGGGTTGTAGGAAAAAAAAAAGTTTTGTACAGATTTCTCTGTCTCTCTGTTTCTCTGTCTCAAATAAGGCGTAACTTATTTTCACCATGTAAAACTGTAGTTATTTCAAATCTTACGACTCCTATAGTAGAAAATAATCTAAATATTGTTTAAAATATCCACCGGGAACTTGGACATT
The DNA here is from genome assembly GCF_903995435.1 of Acomys russatus. Taxonomy (NCBI): domain Eukaryota; kingdom Metazoa; phylum Chordata; class Mammalia; order Rodentia; family Muridae; genus Acomys; species Acomys russatus. Next base: position 32,115,489 of record NC_067149.1, read on the forward strand.
GGGCTGATTGCATTATGCAACTGCACTGATTGTATTATGGATAGAATTAATCTTTGGCATATATATCTATGCCTGCTTTTTCTGGGTGCTAACCCTTCTTTCCTCTCATAGATTTCACATTTTCATTTGACCTTAACTTCTTAGTATTGCCTCATTTTTCTAAACGCTATAACTTCTCTTTATAATTTCAAAATATATTTCTTTAACTAAGAACACTTTTCAAACACACAGTCAGTTTATCATAAAAGCATCATTGCAAACAAGACTGTCTGGTTAGAGATATTACATACAATAAGATTTAAATCAATAGTGTTATTATTGTCATTTCTGGGGTGCTTAAAATTTATATTTTCCAGCTTCTTCCTACTCCTTTCATCTGTGACATGTATTCTTTCATCACTATAAAACTACACAAAAGAAGTTTCTCCTCCAAGAACCTATGTCACTGCTTCTCTCTTATCCTACACTGCTTGAAATTTGCTCAGTGTTCTGTGCAGTGTTTGCCCATCTATCCCAACAACTAACACTAGCTCCACTGCATCATACGTCAGCTTCAGTGTCTCAGATCAATATAGGACTTTTTCATCCTTTAGCTATTTTGCCTGTTTTCTGAGAAGCTCTCAGTATTAAAAAGGCTGTTCTCTATCTTCCCTCTTACCTGTAACTAAGGTTCTTCAAGCACCTCTCTCTGAACTGCTTCTGCCTTGTAGGTAGCTTTGAATTAGTATAGTGCTCAGTTCTTCATCTGCTTAACCTTTTCCTGGCTTTGAAGTTCTCAGCTAGGACAATTTCGTCCCCAGGACGATGTGGAGATATCATTCATTGTCAGGCCATGCGGAAGTTATCCATCAGCCATTTTTTTTTCTCATCACTAAAATACTTTAAAGGAAAAGAAAAAAAAAAAAAAACAGAACCTAAAAAACCTCAAGAGAGGAATTAGTTCTTTTCGTTCATGGTTTCAGAAATTTCAGTCCAGGACTTAGTGTTCTATTGCTGTGAGGAGACACTAAGACCATGGGAACTGTTATGAAAGAAAGCATTTTAATGGGGTTGGCTTACAGTTCACAGTCCATTATCATCAGGGTAGGGAGTTTGACAGTACACAGGAAGACATGGTGCTGGAGAAGTAGCTGAGTTACATTCTGGCCAGAAAGCAGGAAGTGAAAGCCACTGGGATTGCTTTGGGCTTTCAGAACCTTAAAGCCCACCCTAAGTAACACATTTCCTCCACAACACCACATCTACCTGCCGAAGGACACATCTCCTAATCCTTCCCAAAAAGTGCCACTCTCTGATGACTAAGCATTTAAATATATGAGCCAATGGAGGGTCATTCTTATTCAGACTACCACAGTCTGTAAACCTTAGTTTCACAAATTCTGGGCCTTTAGTAAGACTGAATACCGTAGTATCACAGAGACTTCTTACCTCAGGGTGGTAGCAAGGAGGAACGGAGATGGAGTTGGGGAAAAGGGAAACATTTGAGGACATGAAAAAACCACAAAGACTCCTTTAGTGACTCTCCTCCAATGAGATCCTGCACTCTCCAGTTCCTAGGATCAGTTATTTCCTGAACTTTAACTTCTGACCCTATGGGATATGTGTTCAGATCAGACCAGCATCTTGAAAACATTAAGTATGCAGATACTGTGAATGCTTTAAACATCTCATCAGTGTGTGTGTGTGTGGGGGGGGCTATATCTTAATTTTTTTTATCAGAATTTCCTCACTGTGGCAAATACCTGAGAGAGAGTTAAACGCAAAACATTCATTTTGGTTCAGAGGTTCAGCTTCAATAAAGAATTGTGTGGCAGGGCAAAGTTGCTCACTGGCTGGCTTCAGGAAGCTGAGTGAGAGACAATATGAGCAAGCCTCTCCTTTGGCTCTTGTTCTTTTGAGGGGCCCAGGTTTTTGGATAGAACCATTTTCATATTTGGTAGGGCCACTCCCTGCAGCAGCTGTTCCTCATGTCCCAGGCCTCTGGGAATGGACTCAGCGGCATACTAAGAACCATGCTTTTCCAATGTCATAGATATAAACTGTAGTACAATAAAGCTAGCACAACAGTCACAATGTACCTTAAAAATAGTGGTTAGTGTTTATCTTATAAGTTTCAAAATTCACCGTGCCTATTTTCTTCCATTTTCTGCATTTATTTTCTCTTCATTCTTTACATTAATTCTCTCTTTTCATCCATTGGGACAGACTGACAGACAGATGGATAGATGAGTGCACATATCATGTATGTGTATGTTTACAAATACGTATTTATATACATGTAAAAAACTCTCTACATGTGTGATTGAAACAAAGTATTTTTTGTTTTTCTCTGAGAGCCCTTAGCTCTTCAGAGCAGAGGCTTAGTTTTGGTACCAGTAGAATACAGATTTGCACAATAGCTTTAATACTGCCACCGTCTGATGACAATCCTGTTGTGCTGATGGAAGGAATTGAGGCACCTTAATAAATGCAAAAAGAGAGGGCAATTTAACTACACTGACATGTATAAAACCTATGGATTTCAGTCCCCAGCACATCATAAACTAGATATGGGGGTTCATATATGCAATCCCAACACCTGGGAGATAAAGGGAGCAGGAAGGGAATTTAGCTAGTTCAAGGTTTAAGCCCAGTATCAACTCCATGAGACACTGTCTCAAAAAGTAAAATAAACCAGTTTATAGCCTCTTTGTTGATCAGCTTGCTCTCTGTAAAGGAAAGGCTGTCTAAAATGAGTCCGCATGAAATCACCTTGCAGCTTTCTGTAAATGTGGGTTCTATTTCTAGAGGTTCTTTGGAGTTCATCCAGGCTCAGACACTCTAACTGCTTGTCATAGGGCTCGTACTTTTTGTCATCATAGCATCAGCCATCATCTGAAAGAGAAGGTTAGAGCCTGATATGTACGGGATATTGTGTTAGTTCAATTCCCATTACTGTGGCAAAATCTCTGAAATTACCCACTAAAAATGAGAAAACTCTATTTTCTGCCATAGTTTTTAAGATTTAAGCTCATGGCCAGCTCTGCCTTTTCTTTTGTACCCACAACAGGTCAGACTGCCATGGCAGGAATATTTGATGGCAGAAACTGCTCACTTTATGGCAACTGGAAACAAATAGAAAAGGACAAGGGGGCGGGGGGCGAGGCAGGTTCTTGATACCCATTTAAATGCCTACCTACAGTGACCTAGCTCCTTCTACCACCGCCAAGCATGTGAAGGTCCTACCAATAACTGTCAGTGTCACCACGGACAGGGTCCCAGGCTTTTGTGGTGCCCAAACCATAGCTGACACTTCTTGATTTCTTAAGTCACTTACAACAAAAGGAACATTCTATGTCACTTGATTTCTTTCCCAATGGGTACATGTCTTTGTTGCAATTCTTTCCTAACTGATATCTTTCACTAAAAATGAATACCTTCTTGCATTTCCTGGAGCTTCTAGAAACAGTTAAACAGTGCTGCTAGAAACAGTTAAACAGCGCTGCAGCTGTGACCCAGATGAAATGGTAGCTACCTGGATCTTATCTACTTCATCTCTGCCTCTGACCCCAATTAGCTATCCTGAGTTCACATCTGTGTGTCTGCCTTCTTTTTTTCCCTTTTTGAAAATTATAATTTATTCACATCCAGATTGTTATCCACTTGCTCTAATCTCCTCCTTCCCACTCTCCCTCCATCTTCTGTCCTATTTCCCTCTCGTAGAACTCTAACAGGTGGGGTCCCTCTCCCCCACCATCTGACCACAGCCTATCAGATCTCATCTGGATTGCCTGCTTCTCCTTCCTCTGTGTTCCCACAGGGCCTCTCTGACAGAGGACAGTCATCAAATCCAAGGCACCAAAGTTCCAGCTAGAGGCAGTCCCTTCTACCCCCTCACAGCCCCACGTGGAGAATGAGCTGTCCATTGGCTATATCTGAACAGGGGATCTATGTTCTCTGCTTGTAATGTCCTTGCTTGGTGCATCAGTTTGTGTAGGCCCCGTCAGCCTCGAGAGGTTCCTTTTGGAGCTACACACACACACACGCACACACACACACACACACACACACACACACACACACACACACACACACACACACACACCCTTCCATTCCATCCCCCAACTCTTCCATACAGCTCTCAGTGCTTTGCCCAGAGTCCGGCTGAGAGTCCCAGTATCTGTCCAGGTCCTTTAGTAGGTGGGTCCTCTCAGAGGACATCTATGTTGGGTATCTACTTTCTGTTCTCTTTTCTGGCAGGTCTCACTGTGATATTCAATCTCAGTCTACCTAGAATTTATAATCCTCCTGCCTCAGCTTCCTAAGTACTGGAGATACAGTCCTGTGGCATCATACTTTGACCTTTTATTTCATTTTTTGATGAATAGGATTTTCTAGGAAACACAAATTTATGGGTTTTTAAAAATTGAGTTCTGAAGTTTCATTGAGTCCCAGGGAAAGACTAAAGTTTCAGGTGTAGGCAGAACATAGGTCATTAGGTCTTTAATATTTGACCTGACACTTTGAAATGCATAAGCCTTACTATTTGATAGACACTGTTACATACTTTTACAAATATGTAGATTAAAGTGCTATTATAGACAGATAAAGTAGGAAGAACAGGGATTCACATGCGCACCAATCCAACCCCATTTATTCTACATTTGTATTCCAGTCTTCAGAACCAACAGTGGCAAGCACACAGTTCTCCTTATTAATAAGGAGAAGGATGTTAAGAGACAGTGAATCAGTTCATCAAAATAATTTATTATGATTCTTTGCACAATGTTTAAATCCGTATCATCCTGATTCAAAGGTTTGATGTTATCTATTAATTTGTTGTCTGGGGAAACAATAAAATAATTTGACTGTGGACTTGAAAATATAAAAGACAGTATTATTATACTGGCAAGGGTAGAAGGATGCTATATAGAGATAAAACTAAGTCATAGAAGAATGCCAGAATGGAGACTTAACATTTTTAGTAATAAATGTATGAATTCATGCATGCACATACAGCCACACTCTACGTATAAAAACTGCCTTATGATGCTTGAGAGATGTCTCTGTAGCTAAAAACCACTCATTATTCCCACTGAGAACTTGGGTTCCAGCACCCACAGGGCATCTCATAACCATTTGTAACTTCAGTTCCAGAGAATCCAATGTCCTCTATTATAATAGTGCCTTTATGGTCTCTCTGGGCATTGTAAGCATACAGTATACAGACAACAGACAAAACATTCGAATACAGAAAATAATAAATATTTTTTAAAAGTTGCTTTTAGGACTTTTGGCTAAGGCTTTGTGTGTGTGTGTGTGTGTGTGTGTGTGTGTGTGTGTGTGTGTGTATGTGTGTGTGCACGCGTGTGTGTGTGCACTATCACCAACAGAAAAAAAAATAATAGCCTGATCTTTAACTTTTAGAATTTGTTAGTATGTTTAATTATAAGACACACAGTTTGCTTATTATGACATTTCCTTAAATGTGAAGAACTTTATAATGTATTTGATCATATTCACTGTCTTACTTGTGTGATGGAGCCCTCTGGTTCTCTTTTTCTTCTCAAGTGTTCTTCTTTGTAGGTTCATGACCTTTCATGTGATATTTGAGTAAAATTGGCCCTTGCTTCTTTCCAGATGAGCTCCAGTTCTATCCATCTCCATGGGAGCAATGTACTTTGATTTTACTTATGGAGGACTAGTAAGCCACTGTGCAAATATGGTTTCTTTATTCATCTATTGATGGGCACTGAGGATGAATCCATATACAAGTATATTGTTAATAACACTATATAAATATGGATGCTCATGAGTTTATTGTGTGTTGATTTAAGGTGTCAGCCCAGGGATGCTATAGCTGAAGATTAACTATCAAAAATATTAGTTTTCTGCTAAAACAGTTAGTTTTATCTTGACAATGTTTGAAATAAATTCCAAGAAGCAAATGTCAAAATATATACATACATACTTATGTGTGTCTGTGCATACCCATGTAGCAGGTAAGTTTGGTGGGATTATGACACATTAAGATGTGTGTTATTTAAAACTTTTTCAGGCCACATCACATGAGAGATTTGAGGCAAAAAATGATTTTGGACTTAGAGACCTGGAAACTGCTTCGGAGATAGTTGTGATAGCTCAGAGAGGAAATAATGAGGGTCTATACCAGGATAGTTCTTTGGGGATGGAGAGGAGGGATGAATGAAAGCAATTATGGACCATAATGGTAGTTCATATAATCAGCTCGTTAGGTGGTCCCCACATCAGCCTTATCTTAGTGAGGCTACAGAACACTGATCTCAAGCATTCCTACGTGTTCTGAATATAAGGGTAAACCAGGTTATTTTGTTGGCATTGGGTGAGATTAATGACAGTCAACCTGCTTTTCCCCCCAAATTTAAAGGTTAAGAAATGTCCCCTGGAGGGGGAGACCTGTTGGCACTCAAGGAAGGATAGCAGGCTACCAAGAAGAGACTTGATACCTTATTAGCATATAAAGGGGGAGGAGATCCCCCTCAGGCAAAATCATAGGGGAGGGGAGTAAGGGAAAAATGGGAGGGAAGGAAGAATGGGAGGATACACTGGATGGGATAACCATTGAGATGTAACAAGAATAAATTAGTTAAAAAAAGAAAAAAGAAAATAGCTTAATGGAGCCATAAGAGAGCTATCTTTGAAATATGACTCCTTAAAGAAAGATATTCTACCACTACCATCATTAATAAATACTGCTAGTGTTTCCTAAGCAGTTCCAAATACATTTGTGCTGTCTAAGATACCAGATTTGCCTTCTGGTCAGTGAAACATATGGCTGCAGCCAACATGAAAGCTGGATTATTATTGATCGCCTGGGTACATCTTTGCAGTGTGCCACAGTTGGTTGGCAGAACTCAAAAAGATCCATACTGGATACATACCCCTGATCACTAAGAGTGGCAAGAAAATTTGCTTCATCAGCCATGGTCTGAAGCCCTGCTGTGCTTTGGGCTTAGGGCAGATGCTGTTGGAAAAAGAAAGTCAGAGTCTGGCAGAGAAAGAATTTTGGAATTAAAGTAAAAAATTTATTTAAATTTTAATGAACAGTGGATAAGTATTTGAGATGATGTGAACATTCAATTTATAGGTTAATTTTGGAGTGCTTAACTCAGAAATCCCACCATCTGAAATCCTTCTAATAAGAGTTTGGCTGTGACTCAACTCACAGTGAAAGAAGCGATGTTACTATAAACTTAGTCTCAATTTCGGATCGTGAAAATTCTTAGATTGGGTTAGATGCATTATGGTACCCAAAAGTGCTTAATTAACTCAATGGTCCAAGACTTCATTTTAAATATGCCTTATGGGATTTGTGATACGGATGATGTGCGGTAGCAGAAGCAAAACACCCAGGACATGCCACCAGGTGGCGCTTCAGGACTTCCTTTCTCCCATGTCACTCAGCCAATTCAAGATTTATTGATGTGTGAAAGAGCCATCATGTTGAGGTATTCATCTCCAGATGGTGGCGTTGGACTTCTTAGAAACAATATACTCATCTTATGTCGGTGAATTAAGTGAACCAGATTTCTCTACTCCCATATGCAAAATAAGACACAGATACAATACAGTAGTACTGATAACATCAGGGTTTTGTTGAGTGTTTCTTCAGTGTATGACACTCAACTCCATAACTTGTCATTTCTTCAGGGACCATAACATGGATTTTGTATTCAGTACCTCAGCCTTGACATGGTCCTATGGAGCAGGTATAATTATTATTGCATCATTACTTTCCTAAAAGAGGATATGAGTGAGAACCCAGAGAGAACATTAACTCATTTAGTTACAAAGCTGTCATTGAAACCCAATTGCACTCCACTTTGAAAAGTCAAATCTTACCCAGAATCTATCTGCCTATGAGGTCAGCACATGGCTCACATCCAGATAACTATTCCAGAACCATTTGCAACAAATGATGTTTGGAATTGAGGGGAAATTCTAATATTTCATCTGATATCAAAGTTTCTGAATTTGTTTCCTTATAAAATAAAAAGACAAAAATGGCAGGAAAGAACCCCATTCACTAACAGACACATAAAGACTGTCATGTTGTCACAGTGAGGAAAATACACTGGGGCTGCCTGTCTGAATGAATTTAAATAGTCCCTTGCTTAATTGCTTACTAGGAACATCCCCATAGAAGAAAGCTCACATTTCCCTTCCTTGTTAATAGGATTGTCACTTTTTTCTCTTTCTGACTCTGTACAACAGATAACATTCTGTAACAGCTGTCCCCAAAGAGGCTTCAACTCAGCAGAGAGGAGACAAATATACATGCCTACTCACAGGATTGTTTCTTGAAAAAAACCTGTTGGGAAAAAAGCTTAATCACAAACAGAGATGTAATTCAGCATGGAGACTGGCTCCTTCCCCATCCTGACAATAGCCTTAATCTTAATTATGAGATTCTCTCCAAAGAAGAGTCAGATTAATGTACCTGCTAGAATACTACCCAGCTCTTCTAATTAATGTAAAATGTTGGGGAGGTACTCCAAAGCAGGATCTTGTTTGTTCCTGCCACTTGAAAGCACCCTAATTACAATGTGTTCCTCAAGAAAGGTTTCCATATATGCGACCTCTTGGAAAACCAGGAAAGCTTGCCGGAAGCACACCACAAAATCTTAAGCAAAAGGCAATATATTAGAATTCAGAGTGTAGGCTTATGCAGCGATTGTGTCAGTGATGGGCTAGCCCTTGCTTGCATTCACTTCAGCTCAACCCTCTCAGTTGTCAGGTACTGGAGGGCACAAGAAGTACAGTTAATGTATCTGAATATAATAGAGTTTTTGATCATTAGGAAAAAATCAATTATAAGTGTTTATTTAATGGACTAAAGAGATGGCTCAGTGATTAATAGTGCATGTTCTTCTTCAGAGACCCGAATATCCCTCCACAGCTCTCATGCCGGGAAGCTTACAATTGCTTATAATTGCAGCTTCAGGGAGTTGGTGCTCTCTTCTGGCCTCTACAGGTACCTGTACTTATATGCACATACTCACATACAGACACACTATTAAGAAGAAAATGAATTGTTAAATCTAAGCAAAACAACAATCCATGTGTTTATTTAAAATAATACAAGATGAAAATTAGGGTTGGGAAGATGGCTCAGCCATTGAGAGCAAGCACTGCTCTTACAGACGACCTAAGTTCAGGTGGCTCATAACTGTAACACCATCCCTAGGAAATTAAACACCTTCTTTTAGACTCTTTGGGCACCTGCATTCACTTAAACAAAATAAATATTTTAAAAAGAAGAAATTAAATAAACACTACCAACAACTGCGAGTCGATATGTGGATATAGAAGGTAGAAGTCTTCATTTATTGTACATATTAGACATAAGAGTTTTGTTAATGTTAAGTATAACAGTCAGTAAGATGGAAAATATTGAAAAGATACTGGAAAATTAAATCCTGCTTCCTAAATGTTTTTACTCATTTGTTGTCTTTATATTAATGTATAATCCATCTTATTAGTATATTATTTACTATATTATTTATATATTACATCTACTAGATTTGATTTTTAAATTGTATTTACATTTGTGCATATTATGAATACTGTGGCATACATATGTGTGTCACCATACAAGGTATTATGCATATTTGGAGAATAAAGGAAAATGGCTGGGACCCTGCTCTATCACTCTCTGCCTTATTATCCTGAGACAGAATGTCTCATTTAGCTTGGACTTGGCTGTCAGTCCACAAGCTGACTTTACAACTATGTACACCACATAGAGCGTCTGACATGGGTGCTACAGATGAAACTCAGGCCTTTTTGTTTGCACTGTGAATACTATACCATTAATCAACTTATCCAAAAATATGCATATTATTATTCACAGAAATAATGCAAATGGCTCTTTAGAATCATTTTATCTAAGAACTAAAAACAAGAGGTAGTCATGCTGGTGGAGTCTGCTGTGCTATATTAAACATAGGTAACCCTGAGAGCACACATGAGGCCCTTACCCTGATTTATAGAGAGGAGAGTCTAGAACATGAGGATTTTTTGAAAAGTCAGAATAAGGAAGAAAAGTAAGAGTTAATGAGATGGGGAAGGGTTGGGAGATGAAAGCATCATCATTGTCTGCAAACTCTCACAGGTAACAAAATACAAACATAGTTCGGAGTCATTCTGTAGGGTTGGAGGTAAAACATGAAAGTGTAGGAAATGAGGTTTGAAGTAGTACAAACAAAGGCTGGTTCTTAGAGAGCTTCCTTTTGCTACAAGAAAAGAAATTTGCAACAAAGCACTTAGTTTGTATCTTATGGTTTTTAACAAGCTACCTAGCTTTCAAACCAAAACCTTTTACACTGTAAGGATGGGTCCAGAGACTGTGAAGGAAGAATGGACAAGAAAGGAGTCAGGGAGGCAGGTGGTACCTACAATTGGGTGCTGAGAGAACAGTATGGTGACTGTAGTGCAGCAATAGTGATTTCTCTGTTGCTATGGTGAAACTCCAGGACCAACACAACTGATGAAAGGAAGAGTTTGTTTGGATCTAGAGCTCCAAGGGGATAAGCATCGGTATTAGTGGGAAGGCACAAGCATGGCAGCTGCAACAGGAAGCTGAGTGTTCACAACTTGAGCCGTAAGCACAGAGCAGTGAGAGAGAACTGGACATAGATTAGATGTTCTGTTCTCAAAGCCTGCTCCCAGCATGTTACTGTCTCCAGTAAGGATGCACCTCTTACGCATCCTCAAACAGTACCACAACTGGGAATCCAATGTTCAATTTCCCAATCCAGTAGGGGACACTTATTATTCAAATCACCACAGGTAGTAACCACAGAGATGGACAAGGCTGAGCAGTATTATGCTCTACTAGAAAAACGTTAACTGGATTACTGATGAATATATGAGGAGAGAGGCATAGAATATGAATATTCCTTTTAAAACAAATTTTGTGTAGCCCTTCATCATGCCTATACCTTCCAAAGCTATAATAACAAGTATGTACCAACACCCCTGGTTAGAAAAACACACTTGATAGTTGATATTTTATAATGTATAAGACAGAATGTTGGTTTGCCAGGCCCAATTTTGAAGAACAAGTAGCAGGGCTTCATAAAGCAGCTGGTGGTAAAATTCCGAGTTGTAACAGGACTGTGTATCTGTACCATTGGACTGACACATAGCTTTTAGCTGAGGATGACTACCTTAGCTACTTTACAAGTTCTGAATGTAGGGTTGGCAAGATGTGTCATTAGGTAAAGGTGTTTACTGCCAAGCCTGAATCCCCAAGTTCAGTCCCAGGACCCAGACCAGAAGAGAAGAATGTATTTGTGAAAATTTCCCCCTGGTCACTATATGTGCACAGCCACACGCATACAAGTGCAAACACAGGCACACTATTGTAGGAAGGGATATTAGACTTCGGGGGCTTCTCTCCCCTGGCTGGTAGAGACATAGACAGAGACCTATTGGATTTGTAAAAAACTTTAAGGCACAGTACTTGGGCAGATATCAACCCTCTAGAGCTAATTTTCTATTCCCCAGCTGCATACCCCATGTTACTTTCCATAGCAGTTCCTGCTCGGCTCCCTCCTTTTCATCAGGCCATCCCTCCTGGCCATGTGCTCATGGTCCTTGCTGCCCCGTGGCCACTTCCTTCTCCATGGCTTCTGTGGTTTAAGAAATGCCAGGCCGACTGAGCTCTGGGTCATCATATCCAGCAACACTAACATTTTAAAATCCTGAGAAGCTGAACCTTGGGAAAGGTAGGTACAATAATTCACTTTCTTAATTATAATATGACAAATGTAAAGGCTGTAAGAGTAGGTATGATACGCGTGCTGATAAACATAGACAGTGACTAGCTGTAAACAGTATGGCTTTCCTGGTAAGATCTGTCGATTGTCAGCTTGCTGTGAACTAACTATGCCCTTCCTTATGCATATCTTACAGTTCTTTAAAATCTTCACTGTGACTAAAATCTGAGAGTTTATTTGTTATTTAAGGCAACTGAGGTGACCCTTATGCAGTGTGTGTTGTATTGTTGTAAGAGCAAGGTGGTACCCAGCCAATATTCAACAAATAGCCTCAGAGAAGAGAACATGTGCAATGAGATGGTCCAAAAGACAGTGAGAAAGCCCTCACAAAAGAATGAATCCCATCAGACACTGATCTTGGAATTTTATACTTTCAGGCTCTAAAAGTACACATTTCAGTTTTTTAGAAAATATATACCCAGGATACTGTTTTTTCAATGATAGTGTCCCTCAGGGTCCCACATGTGACAGGCTTAGTCTTCAGCCTAATACCCTTCATAGGCCATACTTTTTAATAGATAGGGCCAGGCCTAATAGGAAGTTTTCAGTTTATTGAAGAAACATATTTGGATGGGCTTATGGGAATCCTGTCATGTCCTCTGTCTCTCTTTTTCTCTTTTTTCTTTTTTTTTTTTTATTGAAAAATAAAATAATTCATATTACATCTCATTTGCTATCCATCCCATGCATCTTCCCATTCCTCCCTCCCTTCCCCTTTCACCCCGTTCCCCTTCCCTGTGACTGTAACTGAGGGGGACCTCCTTCCCCTGCATATGATGCTAGGGTATCAAGTTTCTTCTTGATAGTCTGCTATCCTTCCTCTGAGTGCCATTGGGCCTCCCCATCAAGGGGACATGGCCAAATATGGGGCAACAGAGTTCATGTGAAAGTCAGTCCCCAGTCTCCACTTAACTGTGGAGAATGTTCTGTCCCTTGGCTAGATCTGGGTAGGGGTTTGATGATGACTGCACATATTGTCCTTGGTTGGTGCCATAGATCGAGCAGAACCCCTGGGCCCAGATCCACCCATTATAGTGTTCTTCTTGTAGGTTTCTATGAACCTCTGGATCCATCTATTTCTCTATCTCCTATATTACTCTCACCTAGAGTCCCAATAGGATGTCCTCACCTCTATCCCACTTTCCTGGTAAGTGAAGAATTTCATGGGACATGCCCCTTGGGCAAGCATCCAGTTATAAGCGAGTATATACCATTTGAGTCTCTCTGCTTCTGGGTTAGCTCACTCATTATGATCATTTCTAGTTCAATCCATTTATCTACAAATTTCGGAAATTCCTTGTTTTTAATAGCTGAGTAGTATTTCATAGTGTAAATGTACCACAGTTTCTTTATCCATTCTTCTACTGAGGGACACTTAGGCTGTTTCCATGTTCTGGCTATTATGAATAAGGCTGCTATGAACATGGTTGAGCATATGTCCCTGTTGTATGCTGGAGCATTTACTGGGTATATTCAAAGGAGTGGTATAGCTGGGTCTTGAGGAAGCCCTATTGCCAGTTTTCTGAGACAGGACCAGACAGATTTCCAAAGTGGCTGCACTAGTCTGCATTCCCACCAGCAATGAAGGAGTGTTCCTCTTTCTCCACATCCTCACCAGCATGTGGTGTCACTTGAATTTTGATCTTAGCCATTCTGATGGGTGTAAGATGGAATCTTGGAGTTGTTTTGATTTGCATTTCCCTCATGAATAAGGAGGTTGAGCATTTCTTTAAGTGTTTCTCAGCCATTTGATATTCCTCTGTTGAGAATTCTCTGTTTAGTTCCATTTCTCAATTGGGTTATTTGGTTTGGTGGCAATTAATTTCTTGAGTTCTTTATATAGTTTGGATATTAGACCTTTGTCAGATGCAGGGCTGGTGAAGCTCTTTTCCCAGTCTGTAGGCTGTCACTTTGTTCTGTTGACAGTGTCTCCTGCCTTACAGAAGCTTCTTAGCCTCATGAGGTCCCATTTATTAATTGTTGACCTTAAGGCCTGGGCTGTTGGTGTTCTTTCTCTTCCTGGCTATGAGATGAGCATGTTTGTTTTTCCATGTTATTCTGCCATGTTGTAATGCCTAGCCAAGCGCTCAGAGCAAGAAGAAAAAACCACTTATTTTGAACTGCAATGGCCAAGCCAAGAGCCAAGACAAAACTTTTGTCTTTGTACGTTGGTCATTTCAGGTACATTTAGACATAAGGAAAGTTGGATAATACATGAGCTACTGCATTTTATGACAAATACTTATTCCAATCTATACCCATCTCCACCAAAGAATAATTGCCAGCACCTAGATAGATACACATACCATAAACAGAGTGACACTAAGTTTATCTTAGGGGAAACAAAAGAAAATTTGTGGATATATTCTACATTTTTATAATATTTATTTAAAACTTTAAACTCCTTTGGCAGAAATATTCTTTTGGAAGCTGCATACTAGCTCTCACAAAAGGAATGAATTACTTTTTATAGTATGTGGATCCTGGACAAACCTATGTGGTTAATTTTATTCCGTAGAGAGAGGCATAATTTTCTACAGAAAGAAATTTTCTATTTCAGGAAGTGGAATAGCATGTCAGGCATCACAATTTGTGGTTTAGAATAAGCTAATACTGCAGGATGCCCCCAAATGGTGATTAAAATGAAAAGAATTCTTCAGTTTAAGCTAGTATATAAATGATACCTTGTAAATTAAGTAGTTTTATTTTATTGCTAGATGTTTTCAACTCTTGTAAAACAAGTACATCATTAGATAAAATATCAATAGTGTTCACTGTGTTTCTTAGGATAAATATGACATGAATCCATTTCCATATGCAGCAGAGAAGGGAATCTTTATTTAACATTTGTTGGTAATTTTTTGTTGACTGGACACAAGTTATCTAGAAAGAAGGAATGTCAATTCAGCAATAGTCACTATCAAACTGGTCTCATGGCTTGTCTATGGGGAATATTCTTGGTTAATAGTTGATGTGAGGGATTCTTCCCCTAGACAAGTGGTCCTCGGATGCATAAGAAAGTTATGTGAGCAAGCAGTGAAGAACAAACCCAGTAAATATTGTTCCTTTATCCTCTCTTCTTCTCCCATTCCTGCCTTGAGTTCCTGCCATGACTTGCCTCAATGATGGACTGTTTATCCTCAATCCAAATAAACCCATCTTGAGTTGATTTTAGCCAGTATTTGTTCACAGCAAGCAAAAGCAAAGTAAGGTACACATTAAAGCTAACACTTTACAAAATATACAGCTTTCTCAGTAATGTGTTATGTATATGAAATGTCTCTCTAGGATTATGTATTGGAATACTTAATATGTGGTGAATGACGTTGTTTGGCAAGGTTGTGAAACCCTTTGCTGGTGAGCCACAGTAGAGGAAGTAGATCACTGAGGTTGAGCCATGTCATTTTAAATTGTGGCCATGATTCCTCATTTCCTTCTTTGCTCTCTGACTATATATTCAACAGAGGCTTCCTACTCCTGCTACCGTGCCTTGCCTGTTGTGATGAAATGTAGACCCTCAAACCATGACCAAAACAAACCTTTCCTCCATTAACCTACTTGTCAGTCATTTTGCCACAGAACAGAGAAAAGCGAATAATACATGCTGCAGTAAACACTACACTATAACAGTGAACAGTTTTGCAACAACACTGATACACTGTATTAGTACATCTCAGACCAGACGAACCAAGAGCTATTTTCATCACAAATACATTCAAAGCTTAAAATTAGATGTTATCAAAGTTTTTGAAAAGTTGGCAAAAATTAGAGACGGGGTAGAGGGTTATTGCCACTAGGTTTAAGTATCATATAAACTGTCTATATACGGTCAAGTAGGTTCTACTATTTGAAAACAAACAAAAACCAAGAATTGACAGGACACTCCGGACTCGACATTTCCAAAGGTAGGACTAGTCAAGGGACCAGAAGTCCAGATAGATGCTGTTTCAGTATCTTCCACACCCTTGAGGTGATAATACACACATACACTCTCCCTGTCTGTCTAATGCTTACGTAGCCACAAACTAATATATTTCATTAGCTGATGCATATAGAATGTAGAGCCCTGGAAACATATGAGCCCTTGACACGTAATATTTAGCCATTTAGTCTTCAATTACAGGCATAAAAATTGTACCATTCTTGATTTTATTCATGTGTCAGTCAAACTCAGTATAAGTACACACGTGAAACTAATGTCCTGTTTCTACCTCCTTTATCTAATATGTTTTGGATAGATAGAGAACACAAGTATTTAATTTCATAGGCCCATAGCAGTAAGTTCATGTGTACTTATCTAGTGTCTGTCATTTAAACCAATTAAGGACATGCAAATGTTACATGATTGTGGCACAAAGACAGTTGTATGATATAATAAGATGGCTAATTGGAAATGACTGTAATATGGAGTCTATGTGCAGCCTGCTCAAGCTAGCTTAAGTTCTTTATAAAACTATAATGAATTAAACTGCAAGGCACTCATAAAAGGAGAGGCCATGTTTATTGGATATGAGGATACAGAGGGTAAGACTGAGCAAACCAAGCCAAGAAGCTTCAATAACATCTCCCGTTTTTCCTAATCCTGATGGTCAGACTCATGAGATCTGACATGCTGCCTCTCAACAGAGCAATGCTTTTCTCCTTGTAGGTCTCTCAGTTCCTCCTGGAACAGTATCCCACATACTGGATCCTGTGTGCAGACTTTTAACTACCCCTCCGTAAGAAGGGTGGAAGTTATTGAGAGTAGGGCTAAAAGTAGAACAGAAGCATTATCCATGTAGTTCCGATGCTGTTAGCTTAATCTATGTTGAGGCTTCAATTTTTTTTTTTTAATTTATTGATTTCTTTTACTGAGGAGTATGTTTGTGTGCTTCCATCAGTTGATGTACACTAAGTGTTTACAGGTGCCTGCCGAGGCCAGAGGGCATGGGGTTGCTTGGACATGGAGTTACAGGTGGTTGTGATTGAAGCCAGTTCCTCTGCAGGAGCAGTAAGCACTCTCAGGGAAACTTTAATAATGCCTCCCTGAACTTTCACTTGTTACTAAGAAACAAATAGAAATGTACTTCTTTAGCCAGCATTATTACATTAGTTTCCTAAAATGTATGTGTGTGTGTGTGTGTGTGTGTGTGTGTGTGTGTGTGTGTGTGTGTGTGTGTGTGTGTGTGAACTTGGTTTTCATTACATTATATTCTAAGGTCCAGGTAAAGCAGGTATAATAGAAACTATGACTTGTTTAGGTGAATATTCTTAAACATCAGAATATTCTTAGGAGTGGCTTGTCTTATCCAACACACACACACACACACACACACACACACACACACACACACACAACACAACACACACACCCACCCCTTCTAAATTTCAGAATCTGTTTTAGAAACTTGTATTCATTACCTTGGGAAATGACAGAGGACACTGATTTTTAAATTAAAAATTCCATAGAACACCTGAATTCTATTTCACCTTTTCATCACAAATCCCCAATGAGATAAACAGAAATCAAGTCTATGACATATCATTACACATGCTAAACCTTCTGTACGTCCTTCCATATATGCAAGTCTGTATCTCTCTTTTCCTTGGGTAGAACAGGGATAACATATCTCTAAGCCTTAAAAGTCAAAAGACGATCAAGGACTACCGTGAGAAAAGTTGACTTTGTTGTAGGAACTTTTGAGCTTCTGTGGGATTTGCAAATCATGTGGGCTGTCATCAAATCACAAGCATCCTGTTTAAATAGTAGCTCCCCTCTTTGGGCTTTTGCCTGCCAGAGAAGCCTGTGTGCTGGGGATATGGTTTGCAAGAAGCGGAAATGTGGCAGGTGATGGGAGCTCTGGTGATAAGAATGAATAGTTTAGAGCCAAGAGGCCTGTTCAATAATGAAACACAAAGGGATTAAAAGCAAAGAGGAAAGAAGTGTAGAGCAGTCCATCTTTGTGCTTGGGAGTCCTTTGTTTCCTTGTAATCTCCTTAAATGTGATTGCTGTGATGGGGAAGGCTCTTGTATTTAATAGACTCTCAGGTTTCTTTGGAGATGAAACATATTTCACACTTACGTGAAACACTTTATACTGAACGCAGATTCTACAATTGGTACCTTCGCCTTCCAAGAGAACATTTCAAAAAAGAATCCCCAAAGGCCTTATGGCTGCATTTACCTCATATAAAGAATGATTACAATAATATTAAATCCAGGATTAATACGACAGATACAGAAGTGCATAGATGGTGCTATTTATTACTTTACTTATTGGAGAGTAACAGAAAAAAATTTTCAAGAAATGTGCTCTCCCCCAGCAAGAAAAACTGCTTCTACTGTATAGATTTTCAGAAACTACTCAACTGAACAATACATTTCTCTTCTAGCTTGTTTTTGTTAATGAAGAACTATCAAGAAATATTGGCATCCTTCAGAAAGCAATATTGTTCTCAGTAGCCTGGCTGTTACTGTGGGAAATCCACAGAGCATACATAACTTAAGAGTTCAGTGTGGAAGGCATCCTCTTATTATTGCCCACATCTTTGATAGTATCTCCCAAAGCAAAAAGATTAAATTATAAGATTTTGATTTCTCCATTGTTTCAAATACCAATCAATAAAAGCAATAGCATGGACACTTCTTTTTTGAAGGGCATAAAAATCACCTCGAATTCCAGAATTGGTTAGTTTCCTTCTCAGATTTCAGACATTTGGTTACATACTACTTTGACTATTTTTTTTTTAAAGGCAAGACATGTTAAAAGCAGTATCGTTTACTGTTTGCTTTTTCTTTTCCTCCTCCCCGTCCTCCTCCTCCTCTTCCTTCTTCTTTGAAACAGATTCTTCTTTCATAAGATACATCCTGACCACAGTTCATTATATTTGTTTTATTAAACCATTTAAGAATTTGAAGAAGAGCCAGCAAGCATCTATGACTAAATAATTCTTTGCAGAAGCCATTTTCTCCATGTGTTTCTCTTTGGGAAATAAATACTAGTGATCTCTCTGTCCAGAGGTGGAAGGGAGGTACAGAGAGGATATAGTGTGATTTTCAGAAAGAGAATGTATGGACTATAAGTGTAACCTAGGACAAAATAGTGCCTGAAATCTAGGTTTCAAAAGAGGCTAAAACTTGTCTTTATTTTAGAGAGTTATGAGCTTTTATGCAGTTGCCAAAAATATTAGCAGTGTATTTCCTAGAGACTCTCCATGCGGATAAATGATTTTAAAAAGGTATTACTCTGTGCATCTCTCTAACTCAGGGAGGTCTTCTCATTAGACACAGCTCAGTAACTGATGGCTGATAAGCAGAGCTAACAGTATGAATTGCTCTCAGCAACCTGCTTGTGCATAACTGACATCTTCAGGTAATGTAGATACATCAGTAAGTTAGAGTCCATCACCAGGCATATAAAATAGACATCTCCTGGCTTCCTCTTTTTCACTCTCTACATTCTTCTTCTTTTTTCAAAAGAAAGTTTTATTTGTTTTTGATATGTTCACTTTATATCCTGATTGTTGCCCTCTCCCTCATCATCTCCCAATCCCAGCCTCCCTCCTTCGTAACCTCTTCCCCCTTCTTTAGTCCTCTAGTCCTTCCCTGACATCTGTCCTCAGCCTCTCAAGTCTCATCTGTACAACCTGTATCCTCTTCCCTTGTAGCCTGATAAGGCCACCCCTCCAGAAGGAAGTGATCAATGTGGTATGCGGAGGCAGAGTCCATGTCAGAAGTAGTCCTTACTCCCCGTATTGTGGGACCCACAAGGAGACTGGGTTGCCTATCTACTATATCTGAGCTGAGGGTCTAGGTCCACATCATACATGGTCCTTGGTTGGTGCATCAGTCTCTGTATTGTAGTGTTGCTATCCTGTATTACATGGCTAATATTTGCTTATGAGTGAATCTATACCATGTGTGTCTTTCTGGATCTGGGTTATCTCACACAGGATGATCTTTTCTAGTTCCATCCATTTGTCTGCATCCATTTCAAGATTTCCTTGTTTTTAATAGCTGAATAATATTCCAGTGTGTAAATGTACTATAGTTTCTTCATCTATTCTTCAGTTGAGGGACATCTAGGTTGTTTCAAGAGTCTGGTGATCATGAATGAAGCTGCTATGAACATAGTTGAGCAAACGTCCTTGTTGTATGGTGGAGCATCCTTTGGGTATTTTCCCAGGAATAGTATGGCTGGGTATTGAGGTAGATATTCCCAATTTTCTGAGAAAGAGCCAGACTTATTTCCAAAGGGGTTGTACAAATGTGCACTCCCACAAGCAATGGAGGCGTGTTCCCCTTTCCGTACATACTCACAGCATGTGCTGTCACTTGAGATTTTTACCGTAGCCATTCTGACAGCTATAAGGCATTTTTCTATTCAACCCTCTCCTTATTTACCTCTTGCT
Organism: Acomys russatus; assembly: GCF_903995435.1. Taxonomy (NCBI): domain Eukaryota; kingdom Metazoa; phylum Chordata; class Mammalia; order Rodentia; family Muridae; genus Acomys; species Acomys russatus. The sequence goes on from NC_067149.1 coordinate 32,135,681, forward strand.
TCCTTATATTTGCTAATTCATAGTGATAATATTGAAGCCTCCATTAAAGACACTTGAATGTAATAAAGACCATGGTAGGCATGACCTACAGCTCTTCTCTCATAGACATGTACCGTTTAAGAGGTAGAGACAGACACTGAGCCACAGCTTCCAGAAGTAATTATGCCTGATATGACTTATGTTATAAGGAGTTAGCTAGCATGCCCGAGAATTGATGGGGTTTATCACAGATTTTCCAAGCAAAGAATATCTGATTCATGTATTTATTTATTGCACAGCTCTATATGAAGCATTTAGTTATTTTCAAAGTTTGATTCTAAGTGACAGATATATGTTCCTGTCATTACATTATCATTGTAGTATGCTTTGAGAACATTTAAGGACCTTGTAGATGCTGCCAGGTCAGACTGAGTGATAGTAGATGTTGTCTGGGATAGGCTGCTTAACTCCTACACACTCCCTCAGAGGACAGATGGTTTCCATTTTGCACAGCCTGGTGTCAACACACACATGCATGTATAGCTACTTAGTTGTTGTTTGCCCTGTTCTCACATGTTTTTGATGTGCATTAGCTCCAGTTAACATGGGGTCTTCATGGTGAGCATGAATGTCCTCTTACATGTATTTGAGGACGCACATCTGGCAAAAGGCTGAATGATCAGTAAACACTGATAAAGTGTCAAGTTGAAACATGATTTCTTTTCAGTGCCAGAGCCAGAAAAGGACCATCTCTTTCTGCCTGCACTTATTGGGCTGAGTGCATCCCATTATTTGACCAATTCTTAGAAGAATTGGCTCAGTTACCTTTACTGTTATGGCTTCTCCTTTACATGTAATTAACTTTTCAATTAAAAGTAGGACCTTTCTTACATCTTTTCACTTTGTTAAAAGTTTCTGTCTTTTATTAAAAGTAGAGACTCCAAACTCACTGTTTTTAAATCTTAAAATGAAATACCTTTTTCTGAATGTTTTGTTATCTTAGGGACAAATCTACTTTGTCTACCATTATAAACCCAGTTCCCTACTGTAGTACCTAGTGACCAATTAGTACTCATTGTTACTTCATGAACAAATATCCAAATGAGGTTCAACCCTCCCTAATATAGATGTCCACTGGTAAAACCATGCTATTATCACATTAGGCTTGCTATTAGGCACATAGCACAGTTGACTGCTTTTGAGTTTCTTATCAATTTATCATATTAGTTACATCTCATTTATGAATGGCCTTGGGGAGATGACATAAAATGAGTCAATTTGGTTGTTGGGGGACTGTGAGAGCAAAAAGATATGAATTGGAAAAATCAAACCCAAAAGGGATCCTAAAGTGGAAAGAAAGCTGTGGGAACAGCTTGACCTCTTTCACATAAATCCGCAGTACTTGGAGATGATGGGACCCAATAAGGAAATCAGAAATAAAACTTTCACTGTGCTCTGGAAATGCCAAGCTGTAATGCAGAAATCTTTATGGGTTTATATTTTAAAAGGTTCTGCATTACAGTATAGATTTGAAATTCATACAAGATTTCATTATCTTTTACGTTGAAGAAATTCACCGAAGAAAGAAATGTTAGAGAAATCAGCTATGATGTAACGACCTCTGTATTCGTGTTGGATCCTCAGCGCAGACAATTGAGGCTTCCACAGTACCTTAGAAAGTACTCTTGAATACTAAACATCTTGGCAACCATAGGCTTATCGCTTTCACACTCAAATTAGAAACTGCAGTGCTAGGATTTTTTTTTTCCTGGACAAAGTAATGAGAGGACAGTTAAAATTTCTGTAAAAAATAGTTCATCTCAGTATTCTATATAGCAAGAAAAGAGGCTTACTGACCATTAAAATGCAACCACGCAAACAAAATTAGGGTGAAATAAACATGGCTGCCAAACAGAGAAATATGCATGCTTTGACCCCTTTCAGGTTAAAACAATGTGTGGAAAGGTAATGAAAAGACTAAGAAAACTAACCTGTGGAGGAAGGAAGAGAGTAAACAGAATGGCTTGATTTTCATTTGAATTTAGATACAAGATTTATATGTTCGTGTCACATGAAAACACAAGCAACTTTTAAAGACCAGAAGATAATTAAGACAAAAATATGTCATCTCTAAGTTGCCCTTAGTGATTTTGTTATATTTTTTAAATCACCACCCATGAATTTTCAGAGAAAGCAAATAACTGATTTTTATGCCATCATGAAAATATTTTATTGCTAGAGAACTATAAAGTCAAAGGTGTATTGAAACTCTTTAATCCTAGATTTAAGCACCCTTGGTCAAATATAACTCAGGACATATTTTATCTGAACACAATATTTTTGAGCCTGCCTGTTGAATGAATATTATATTTAATATTGAATTATTATTTTAGTGCTACCAGCAGTTACTCTTTAACCAGCTTTATACCCAAATAACCACACAGAGTGACCAGGATCTATTTAATTAGCCTATAGCACAATGCTGTGCAATAATTACTCCATCCTAACCTTCATGCTAGTATAGTTTCCTCCCATTCTGATTTCCCCTTTATACTTGCTTTTAAGTCATCTCCTAGGCCCAGTTTATTTCTCCTGATCTTTCCCTGTCTCTTCCTCATGGCTCCATCCTCTCCTTCCTGCTCCTTCTCCTCCCCTCACTGGATCAGGATGCCTCACCCAACTCTCTGTTATTGCTCAGCATTGGCTAGTCATTTTTCATTGGCAAAACAGAAAACAAATAGTGACATGTTCATACAAACTTGAAACAGGAGATACATAGAATAAGCATCACAATGCAATATCTGGATTGATCCAGAGGGTGGGGTGGAGAAATCAACATTTGAATGAATGTAAACTGTACACAGTCCACAAGAATATTATGTCAACACCTGCCATAGAAACTTTCTAAAAGAAAATGACCCTTCCAGTTTAGAGAATTATCTGAGCACTGAGAAACCTGCATGCAATGAAAGATTTATGGCAAATGAAACTACAAATAATGAAACTGTTAAGATGATCTTGAGACATTTTGAGAACAGAGCTGTGGCTGCCTAAAATCATAGAAAGTTTTAAGAATGGCGTACTGCTAAAGGGCAGTTGCAAATGTGGTCATGAAAGATAGCAGAGCAGAAGAGAATATAAGAAAATTTAAAACACATAAGAAATACTTATTATTATTAATTAAGGGGAAATTGAGCAACACTTTCTTGCCTTTCTCACAGTAAGCACGCCTTAAAGAAATTAACACACTCTTTTGAATGGTCTTATTTCAGACAGTGAATGAAGAAGGGTTGATCAAATGATATGATTGCCATTTTGTATTCAGTAATAACAACCTATGGTTAAACTATTAAAATCAAAGGGTTGTTTTTTTCTTGGTTTTGTGTATGTGTGTGTGTGTGTGTGTGTGTGTGTGTGTGTGTGTGTGTGTGTGTGTGTGATCATCTGTAGGCTTGTATCTTAGGCTGATTTTGAACCCCTGATTCTCAGCCCTCTACTTTGAAAGGACTGGGATTACAAAAGAAAGCAGCAACACCCAGCTAACCTGGGCTTTAATGGGGGGTGATATAATTGTATTTACCATTCAATCCTAGGAGAAGTAAACACAATACCTGGAAGGATTTGTTTACTCATATAACACAGAATAGATCTCTGCTCCTGTAATTATCCTTGCTAACGAGTGGATGGTGAGGGACAGTGAAAAAAATGATGAAGCTTGGTATGAGTACCACCATCGTAAGCCACCCACCCATTTGCTGAGTTTCAAACACCATTTAAGTCAAGCCAAGGGCACAGATCCCTCCCTTCCTCTCCCCCCCTTCTCTCTCTCTCTCTCTCTCTCTCTCTCTCTCTCTCTCTCTCTCTCTCTCTCTCTCTCTCTCTCCCTCTCTCTCTCCCCATTTTGGATTCCCTCTGTCTTCCAACTACAAACACCATGACTTGCTTCTTTTTACTCCTTGTTCCCGGAAACCTATTACTAAGAAGCCGACCTACTGTTGTTCCTTCTTGTATACCTTTAGACGGCCCATCTGCTTATGGCTTTCAGTCTTGTGATGTCATCTTACACATACTCCTTTTGTTTTTCAAGCTTAAAGCCTGCACACTCACAAGAGCTGGCGTTGCAGTATCACCTCCCAAGTCTGTGATACATTTCCTGGCTGATCAGTGTGCTGCTCAAGTGAATAAAGCTGCTCTTGTTAAGAAAACTGCATGTCCTGGGTGTTGAATTTTTGCCAGACTCACAACACTAATTCACTCAACCTAAATCTGATAAAACTTTAAGATCTACTTTGTTGGGATGACAGGCGATTCAGCTGGCCTACCTTCAGGGATCTTCGGATGATGCCAACATCTTACATCATCACATCTGGTCACTGCCAGGTGTGCTGCCAGTAAAAAACCAAAAATCCGGCCCACCACCAGTGTTCCTTTTCTGTCTCTCTGTCTGTTTCTCTTGGTCTGTCTCTCAGTCTTTCTCTCTCTTTCTCTCCCCTCATGCCTCACTCAGGATCTAACTCCACTCTTCTTCTATTACCCCCAAATAAATATCCTTGTACCAGACTGATTGCATGGCATGTAATTCCTCAAATATAACACTTCTAATCAGTTTGCAGGATGCACACAAAGGACCAGACAGGCTGTTAAAAACAAACACAAAAAGAAATGAGTCTAACAAAGTACTCTATGAAATACAGAATAGGAGGTTTCCTCAGGAGCCCCAGTGATTTCTTCACATATAAGCTATACCATTCAACAAATAAGAAGCAAGAATCAGAGAGAATAAAATCATATATATATATGATTTATATATATATGAATATATATATATATATATATATATATATATATATATATATATATATATATATATAGAGAGAGAGAGAGAGAGAGAGAGAGAGAGAGTCCTTCTACAGACCTCTGGCTGTCTTTGAACTTTCTGTGTAGACCAGTCCTTGAACTCAGAGTGATCTGCCTGCCTTTGCCTCTTAATTGCTGAGATTAAAGGTGTACGCCACCATACCTGACCTATCTATTCTTTCTTTCTTTTTCCTTCCTTCCTCCCTACTTTCTGTCCTTCTTTCTTTCTGTTTTTTTAAGCAGCAATTTTAATTTGAGCCAGCAAAATATTGCAAACATAAAAAACATTTAGGGAAAATTGACCATTGAATGTAAGATACTGAAAACATTTTTTTAACACATGTATTTGATATGACCTTGGCACAAAACAGGTCCATGTGGTCACATTGTTACCATGGTGGTTACAATTTTGCAGGAAATCAAAGCTAGTGGCTTAGTGCTCCAGAACTGCTTCCAGAGACATTGTGCGGAGTCTCACCGCCTCAGGACAGACAGTTCAGGAACAGTCAGAAACTAGCTATTTGTCATCCAGTTTCTTTTCTGTGCCTCTTTCTTTTCCATCCTATTCAATCCTAGGAGGGCTTAATTATCTAGCTTCCTCACCTCCTTTTCTATAATTTGTTGCTCAGGCTTCCCAGGTAGATTGGGGAAGCCAGCAGGAGCCACTCAGAAATGAGAAAGTGTTGATCTGAATTCAAATACATGACGTTGACTAAGCCTCAGGAGGGTGGAGTTGTTCCTGTGCAGGCTGGGTCCAAAGCCAGCATTTGCTCTGCCAGCAGAAAGTTTAAGAACCTGTGACATAGAAGCCTGTAACCATGTCTTAAGATTTCTTTTGGGGAACAGCTGAAATGCAGGAACAGGGAAAAGAAAACCCAGAACCAAATGTAGCTGGGTTCAATTACCTTTTCCAACTTCGCGGAACAGCTGTGTGGAGTTAATATCATTGCTTATAAAGAAAGTCAGCGTTTGTATCCTCAGGTTGCCTTGAGTAGTTAAATTTTAATTGCTGATTGCTGTTTATTTGGGAAGAAAAATTCCAACTCCTGAAAGTTTCCAAGAAAAATAATTAACATTTCTTTTGGAGGAAATAGGAGGTACTGAACTATGCATCACTGAAAATATCTTATTTAAAACTACTATCATGTAAACTTAGCCACTGAATTACTTGTAATGGAACCACAGCTGACTCTACAAATTAACATGCAAACAAAGAGAGCTGGGATTTCAACTGAAGCAATCAAAGTTTGTACCTAAAATATCATAAACAAGAGTCAGACCCACAGGCTGATACGTTTTCAATTTCACTCTATTAAAATGCTTGACACGAAGCAAGATTCCTCCCCCCACCCACCCCTGCCTCCCCTTCTCCTGTTCTTAATACCTGTTGTAGTTAAAATTCTGGGGGTTGGGGAAAAAAGAGACTTAAGAACTCAAATCCCAGCTATTGAAACTTTAAAGCTAAATGCAAATCTTGTAACTTCCTAAGCTTTAGCTTCCTTGGTTATAACTAACAAGTTGCTAGGATTAAAGGAAATAACATACATAAAATGCTTCTCTCGCACTGTCTTCTGTCAGTGTTCCACTGTGCTTGCTGCAGTCAAAGCCTTTGGTGCCTTCCACTCCTATAGAGGTGACCACCAAAGTTGCCTGGCTGCCCCCACCGCAGCCCATTTCCGTCTCAGGCTTTCCAATACCGATTCATGTGCGCATGTGCCCAGTGCATTTTAGTCTCTTCCTTCAAATCCTCAGTGGCTTCTCTCTCTCTCTCTCTCTCTCTCTCTCTCTCTCTCTCTCTCTCTCTCTCTCTCTCTCTCTCTCTCTCTCTCCCTCCCTCTCTCTCTCTCTCTCCCTCCCTCTCTCTCTCATATATATATTATGTATATAGTTAAAAAATTTTTTTTATTAATTTTTCCGAGAGAGGGTTTCTTTGTGTAGCCTTGGTTGTCCTGCTCACTTTGTAGCCCAAGCTAGCCTCGAACTCACAGGGATCCGCCTGCCTCTGCCTCCCGAGTGCTGGGGTTAAAGGCATGCGCCACCACGCCTGGCCCTTAGTGGCTTCTCAACGACAGGACTCAAACAGTAATTCTGGAGCTCAGTCTCATTTTTCTTTCTTTAGTCACTCTTCACTATCATCAACCAGCGGTGCACATGAGCTTTGCCACATGCTATTGGAATCTTTTGGTAGACCTTTGTACATTCAATGTATTTTCACCTTTAGAAAACTAGTTAACCCCCTGTCATTAGGTTCCATAGGGTGTTGCTGTCTTCAAGGGTTTCAAAGATCTCTGGGTACACTATTCTCATGGCACTCATCACCTCAGTAGGTCCTTTCCTCAGTTGGGTCCTCCTTTTATACTGTGCATTCCTTAAGCTCAGTCATTTCTTGAAACCCATATATAGATATGCAAGAGGTAACAAATTAATGCTATTAGTTAGATGAATAAATGAAAAACCTACACAAGCTCTTCTTTCCATTTCTGGGAGGACAGAGCACTTCATATGTTTTTTATGAGAAAGCATGTGTATAACATTAACTGAACTTTATATCAAAGAAAGTTATTTTCTGCTACATTTATTTTTTGGAGATTTTATTACATTTATTTATTCATGTGTGTGTTTGTATATATATGTATGTACAATTATGTGCATACCACAGCACAGTGGTCACAGTGCTTGAAAGTCACAGTCTACTCTGTCTTTCTACTCTGCCAGTTCCAGAGATCAAACTCATGTTGTCAGACTTGCAGCAGGTGCCTATGCCCACAAAACCATCTCACTAGCCCAAAGAAAGTTATTGTATCAAAGCATCATAATTAGAAATTAGCTTTGGTATTATATTACTTTGGCTGCAACATTCAAGACTACGTAATGTGTATTCGGTGACCTTAATTGTAGATGGACTACCATTTGGGGTCGTTGCACAGATATCATTGGAGGTAGGTGCTGGAGGTTGGTCGGATGTATTTTGATGTTAATTACTGCTTGCTAGTGACCTACCTTGCCTAGGAGCCTAACCTGTTTGACCAATAAAAAGCCATCACACCTGGGCAGGGCAAATGGGCTTGGCTAAGGTTCCTAGGTTTGGGGAGACAGAGGGAATCTTGGGAGTGAAAGGGAATAGATAAGAGAGGAGAAGAAGGTTGTGCATCATGGGTTAGGTGGAAGAGAAGCACATGACCGGCGTAGCTGGAGGATTTGGCTCAGATGAAGAACATTAGCAAGTATATGGGATTATGGGTGGGATATAGCTTGATAGAAATTATCAGAAGTAGATGACATGGGATTGGAGCAGGTATAGGATACCTGTTCCACTATGGGAAGTAGTTTAGGGGATTAATATCTTCCTTACCCCAGGTTAACCAAGGTATTTTAAAATATAACAGGTATCTGTGTCTTGATTGAGTGCTAGCAGGTTAGAAAATACTGCAGTAATAATAATTATAGGCCTGATAATAAACATTAATAGGGCATCCTGGTAAATTAACTGCAACAGGTAGGACATGAAGCTCTCTACATTGTGGTAAATTGAGATTCGCAACAAAAATAATCCTTTGTACTGTTATCTCAGTCCAGAGTCAGGGAAAGTCTCTCTATTCTTAGCCATGAAGAAAGTATGTTAATTTGATTAAATATTGTTAGTCTGTGTTTCCTAAAAGACTTAAAATCTAGAATACTAGTATTATTTATATAGTGATAGAAAAATAAAAATCTTTTTACCTATTAAACATCATGCCAGTCATAAAAATAGTCAGTGACTATATAATCAAATTTTATTTAGAAAAATAAAACATTACTTGATCTTGCTATCATGTCTATGAAGTATCATAGACTATTCATTCATATTGATGCCTAGTTAGTTATGCATGCCTGTCAGTGAGTTTAGGGAAATGCTTATCCTAGTTTGTTTATACTATCTCCTCACAATAGCATAACAAATGCTCTTTCTTTTAACACCCTCCTCCCCCAGCCTTTGATTAATCTCTGAAATATTTCCAATATTTAAATGCAGGTAATGGGGACTGAGCTTTTTTATCCTTGCATTGATTCCTCCACTCTTCCTGGGTTCCCTTTGTTTGCAGTTGTTACAGCACCAGCACGGAGAAGGACAGGAGTGACCAGTGTGTTGTAACAAAGACAATTTATCCAGAGGCAATCACTTCTGTGAGCACAGTACTTAAAAACATCCCCATCATCCCACCTTGACTTAAAACCTATCTTTTAACAATGTTGTAAAATATCTCTTCGGTCTTAACGTTGGCAAGAATTTGCTCATATTGATTTTGCCCGTTTGCTTAGGACAAGGGCAATTTAGAGTGAAATGTCATTTCTTCTTTGGCTTTTTTTCTTTTGGGACTGAAATAGTACTCGCAGAAATGGAGCATTAATTAGTATAATCCTTCACCTCCAGGATAGGTATAAGACTTTGTGAAGTAGTTTTGAACCTAACTTACATTTATAAATCAGGTGCTCTACACTCATCCATTTGTTGTGAAACTCTGAGGTGTTATAAGACAGGGGCTGATTGTGAAAGGGAGCTCTGTACCTGGAATCCATCTCTAAGGCATTAATCTAGGCTTTTGAATTTCACCCAGCTAATTTTATGCATTAGAATAGTCACCAAGATCCTCTCCCAGCTTTCCCTGAAGTGTCAATTCTAAATGATAATTTCAGAAGTCACATTCTTAATGTCGCTCTCCTCCATGAATATTACATAAGCAATGACCACAAAACTCAAATTTGTTGCTTTTTTAATATTTCTATTTTGGAAAACTCCAAGAATACAATTCTTCCTTGAGGGTAGCATAGTTTTTGTGTTTAAATAGTTTCTTACCAGTAAGGGCTCAGAGCTTAAGCCCATTCTAGGTGTGGGTTTCTATGAAGAATGTCCCCACCTATCACTTTAACATGGCCTTCAATCAAGTGCTACTATAATTATCCTGTAAGTAGCTAATTAAGAAGGAGCTTAATGTACTGCAGTAGGAAATGCTGTATACCCAGGGAATTAGTTCTAGTCTTTATTAGGGGCTACAAATAAAACAATTCAATAACCTGAATCCACTCCAACCAAAACTCTGACTAGATATCCTCACTGACACTGGATATGGGATATTGAAAATGAACACAAGGGACATCCTGATTCATTCTTCCTTGTGGGGTTGTTGTTGTTTTATAGGTCCAGGAGGCAGAGATAAACAACACTGAGCCTGCCTTGTTCAGATTACGATCACTTTATACTCAATTGGTGGAATGACACCAATTTTTTTTTTTTTTTTTTTGCTCCTACTCTTTCTGAAACCATCATAGGAGGTCTTTTGTTTCTTTTTTAAATAAATAAAACTAAAGGTGCTCAGCATGGACTAGTTCAGCCAAAGATCAGTGAGATGTACCCAATTTGGATCCTGTTTTTCATTCTTCTAAAGCTCTTTTGTCTGTCAGCACTGGCAAGGATTGATCAAACTGTTGGGACCCGTGCAGGTGGAAGAGCAAAACAGCTCTAGGACTCATGGAATGTGGCCCACCAGTTAGTAAACTCACGGTGGCTGTGTCTCAGCGAGGCATAACCCTGAGAACTATGTGTCCTCAGGACTTTATGCTGTTATGGAGCATAGCTCTGCTTGTTACCTTTTCGGTCTTTATAATCCCCCTTAATATGTGAGTTGTGTGAGCACTATGAAGGGGGCTTCCAGCCCCTTACTGGGCAGTATCATTGGCATACTCAATAACAATGCTTGATCTCTTTCAGTAATTGCTACTGGAGCAGATTAATGATTCAACCACCATTTTTGAAAACAACTTGTAGATGTAGATGCTGACAATGATCATTACCCTGAGAAAGAATTTGTACAAATAGAGTGTTCGACAAGGTTAGGTAGAGATGTGTTTGCTAGTGGTTCTGACTTAGAAAGTCTTAGGGAAAAATAGATTGTTTAGCAAAGTGAGCTAAAGATGTTTTTGCTATTGGCCCTGATGCAGGAAATCTTAGAGGACAATTGAAGTTAAGAGAAAGTACACTTTTATTAGTAAAGCTAGGAACTTTTTGAGGTTGGCAAAGCAAGAACAATGGCCCATAGCAGCATTGGCTGACATGACTCTTTCAAGCTGGGCTGGTGACTGAGATGAGGATTGATTTCCTTACTCTATTTTTCTACCCTCAGCTTCCTGATATGATTTAATAAAACATATTAATGAGTAGTGAGCACCTTTAGGACTTAAAGTAGAAATGGCTGATTATTTTTATATAGGAGTGTAGATTTGTAATCTTTATATGATTACTTCGTAAAATAATTATTTTTTTCTAAGTAGTAAACAATGTATTAAAAATAAATATATACATACTTACATCTATCTATTTGCAAATATACATATATATACAACCTAATGAATGGAGAATAAATCCCAATGGACTCCTTGTAACTGCAAATTGCAGCCTGCCAGTAAAGAAAAATGGGCTAAAAAATGACCTTGCTTGCTTATACTCTGTTAATATATAACAAGTTGCTTGGGCGCAAATGTATGTGAGTACTTGGAAATAACATGTTGTTCATGTTTATTTCCCACCCATAATATGTAAAACATTTGATCATGTGAATGAAGGGTTTGGGCTCATGATTTTCTTATGTATACCCAGTGTAATCATTTATTTATAGAGAAATAAAATGTAAACACATTGTGATTTTTGTACTGCTTGAAAGATTTTGTTGGGGTATATAAATTGTGGGAGAGAAAAGCAAAGATATAATAATGTAGGAGAGAAAAACATGTTTTTTGTGTTGATACCAAGTGTGGGATGGGGAACAGACTAGTGAGAGAGCAAGATGTTTATCCACTTGGAAGTTGAACCACTTTGTCAGGGAGCTGGGATGTTGCCAGCTGAAAACATCCTAGTAGAGACTCTGAGAGGATATATGGATGTATGTATGGATGGATATATGTGTGTGTGTGTGTGTTTGTGTGTGTGTGTTTGTGTATGTATATATATCCAAAACAAGAGGCTTGGGAGAGAGGACTTGGGATTGTTTTGGCTGTTCATCACAGCACTTTGAGAGACCATCCTAGAGAGAACTGCTCCAAGGAAGGCTTAAAGACTTTGGGCTCTGGGCCTCAGCTGCTGTTCCAGGTTCCAGCAGCAACCTTGCTTGAATTGCATGTTTGCTGAGATCCTGCTGACTAGGCCAGAGAATCGTTCCTGGGAACTGATATCCTTAAGGTTTCATTATTGTGCTCTTTAATCTCCTTTTCCTATTGTTTGGGCTAGTCAGGTTGTAAAGGGGGTGGGTTCATTTAATAATATAATAATATAATGATATTATAATAAAGTATAGTTGTTAAGAAAATTGAGCCTAAATCATCATCATCATCATCCTCATCATCATCCTCATCATCCTTATCATCATCCTCATCATCATCCTCAGAAGTAGAAGCCGAAGCAGGAGCAGCTTGTTGAAACCTACCTACTGGAGTCTGTCTTACTTCCTCATCAAATGTGTGTGTGTGTGTGTGTGTGTATGGTTCTTTTCTCACCTTCTTTCCCTTTCTTTTTTAGCTACTTGCCACCATCAGTGGAAGCCCCTTCTGGGAGCCTCCAGCCCTAGCTTCCTCTGGGAGCCATCAGCCATAGCCCCAGCTTGTCACCATCCGTGGAGGCTATTGCCAGTAACAAAAGTTCTGGCCTGGAAAGTTGCCCTCAGAGAAAATGTACAGAGTCACCAACCAGCCAACCACAGGATTGATGTCCCACCTCAGTTTTCTCCAGTTGATGTCAAGGCTGGAGTTCGATATCAAACAATATGTTACACACACACACACACACACACACACACACACACACACACACACACACACACACCATTCTCCTTATACACACTTACTAGTTGTTTATGCACTGTGCTACTGACAAAAGTATTTCTTAAAAGATAATGTGATGATATATAACGGAGGAAAAGAGAGATTTTATTTTAAATTAACCCTTTTAAAATCAGGTTTTTTTTTCAAGTTCAAAATTTATGAAATTAGGAGTTTTTAACTATTGACAAGAGACAATAATGTATGGATTCTAAAATTCAGAGAAGTTAGTTGTATTTTCAGCATTAGCATTCATCCTTGGTACAAGATAATACTTTGGGAAACACACACACAACCCAAGAATGTGGAATTGGGTGGAGCACTTGGGACCTTATGATCCATGCTTGGAATTCTGAATTATCCCTCAGTACTTTCAACACCAAATACAACTGCTGAAAACAGACATGTGGCTAAGGTTGAATCATTGATTGAGTGAAGAGGCTATCTCATGTGAATCAGGTTCTGAACCTGTCCGACGATAAACTTTGATCACTTAGTACCCTGAGAATGTGACCCGATTTGGAAATAGGACATAGAGAACATAGTTAATTTATAGCTAGTTCACCCTGAGTTAGTCAGGGTCTTGATTTATCATGTCTGTATCTGATAATACAAAAAGCAGCAGCAGAGACACAAAGCCAGAACCAAGGGAGGGTGCCACATCAAGACTCAGCATAGTAGCTTTTCACTGTTGGAACACAAGGGTTTGCTGGGCCTCCCAGAATCTAGAAGATTCAAGTTTGATCTTCAGGACCTTAGAGGGAGCGCGACTGCCAACTCTCATTACAGACTCCTAAACTCTTCAGCTGTGCATAACACCTGCTGTTTTGTTAAGCTTGGCTGCTTGTGGCATTGTTTTGCACTGGTCCAAAGAAATAGTTTTGCATTGTTCTGTTTTAGTTTTCTGTCTTCACACTGGTTCTGTGTGAACAGTATTCACACTGGTTCTGGTGTCTTTATCAGCCTTATCTCTCAGGTTCTCTGGCATTTCCAGAGACACTGTGAAGTTTTTCCATCAAATTTTCTTTACACTTCACATAAATAGATTTATGTTATCTGCTTCAAAATGTCCCAGTGTGTTGGTAATCATTTTTTCACTGCTTTCTTTTTTTTTTTTTTTTTTCTTAGTATTACTTAGGATTGGTAGATGGTCATGAACAATTTCTGCAGACAAAGAAATTGCCCCATCTTGAATGTCATTAAAAAAATAAAATGATCTCAGGGACCGTTTTAGATCAGAATATTTTAACATTCAAGTCTGGATAGTTTAGGAATGTATCCTTGTGTGACTCAGTCAGTCTTTACATTAAATTCAATCTATCACTTTTGAAATTACATGTTAAATTGTGGGTTTTAAGTGAACAAAGATGTTGGTCAGTCTGCTGTCTGAAAGCTGGAAAATCATCTTGGTTCTTTGGTGAAGTGGGCTAAGGTCAGAGCAATCAGAGAGGCTTCATCTAGGGTACTTGCCCAGAGAAAGTACCAAAAAGAATCTAGAGGAAAGGATGAAGGAACATTGTATGAAATCAGAATTAAAGCATAACATACCTTATGAGAAGGCACCACAGGTGAACTGGGTGGGAGAAGAACAAAGAAATCTGTCACATCAAGTCTCTGTCCACTGAGGCTTTTATGGAAGAAGACACTGAAGTTGTGTTCTGCACAGTATGACATGAGCCTTAGGCATGAAAACTGTATTCTGTTTACACTGCCAGCCACAAATGAGTAATTAGCTGCAACCAAGTGCCTGTGTCTCTGACTTCACAGTTTAAGGCTGCTCTGTGTGGTATAAAACTCAGGATGGAAATTTGGGATAGGAGAAAGCTAAGCAAATTCATGATTTCTCATTTCCCTTGTTAGCTCTTGGTAACTGAGTCTAGAAGAGAAAGCTAATTGTATTTATTGCCATTGTCTTACCCTTTAGAACTGTAGCTTTTGTACCTTTGAGCCAGGAAGCAAAGTGATTTTACCTTTTGGCCCTGTAGCCAGTTTAAAATCCAAGCTGCTTTTCTAGTTTATTTTTAACCAAGAGGTAACAAGCAATTTGAGGATTGCTTGCTAAAATACTGCTCAAAAGTTTTAAGATTTTTTTTCTAAAATTTGATTCCTCATTGCTCATACCAACAAAACTTTTTTGCCTGAAAAGCTCAGTGCTGTGCCTGCCTGGTGTACTGTTTGCTCTAGTAATCGACTTCCTTGACTTTCTGTACTATCCTCAATGTGGGCAATAGGCTTGCTCCTGGTATGAAAAAGCATCTTTTGATAATTTTTCTTTGACAGATCATATGCATAGGGAAGATTATATGAAAAGAGGTTTAATTTCAGATTATCTGAATGACTGTTTGCACCTATGACAATAAGGCAGATTTGAAAATGTCAATTAATAACTGGAAACATAAATGACTTTCAGAGTGTTGTAGGGCAAGTGAGGATTTGTATCATTATCTAAAGATGTCTAGGCAGAGACAGTGCTTCTTGTTGGCTACAGAATCCCTATAAATTATTATTAGATGTCATTCAGATGCCTTTTTTCTGCTCATACAAAGAGCAGAGAACCAGCCTTAATTGTTCTGTGCATCTCACACACACACACACCTTAGACATTTAAAATTTTAGGACTTGATAATGATTATGAGAAATTATGTGTTTTCAGAACAAAAGAACCAGACACTGATATTGGAACAGAGTTGACAGGATTCATTCCTCTCAGTATGCTGGAGACTGACATCCTGTATCCTTCATGTTTCAGCACCAAGTGTTTCAGTTGCTGTTCCTCATCAGGACAAGATAGCTCCCAGGACACTTTGAAAGAAAGCTTCCAATCCCAATTGGTCCAGCATCTCAGACTGTCCCACAGAGGACTCTAATTAAGCCTTGGATTTCTCAATATTTAGAAACTGGATCACAAATTCTACTTCTAGCTTGTTTAACCATTTTCCCAATTTTATTTGGGCCCCTACAAAGGTATTATTTGTCCCAAATCAGTCAGAAGAAACCTTAGGAGAACAACACTCCATTCCTTTTAAGGGTAGTAAGGTAGGTTTTTGGTTGTTGTCTTGGGATATAGAGGGTTATTTTCATTGGGGGTTGGTTATAAGATATTGTTGGTCTTATTTAGAGAGAAAACCAGGTTGGACTCATGATATCTCTGTTTTCCTTTATCTTTCATTCTCTGGTTTGGAGATAGGGGTTGAAAAGAAAGAAGGGGGAATATATAAATATATAGGGATGATAGAACAAAAAATAGATTAATTCATCTACTCCCCAATTTAATGCTTTAATTGTCGCTAACTAGGTTATTTTTAATTCACTTGCATGGAATTTTGCATACAGATGTAAATTAAGTTTAATTGTAGATACAGGCAGTATAGAATTAAAATCTAAGATTATTCTTCACACACACACACACACATATATATATATATATATATATTTCTACTCTGAGGTATTGTATAACTCAATTATAATACAAGGTTTACTACCAATACTTTGAAGTGATATTTCAGGCTGTTTAGAATAAATAAGTTATGTAAGTTAATTGTTAGTTGATCAAATCATGGTCTTATCAATTACTAGACTATTTTTATCACAAGAATATACATCTTAGGTGCAACAGGTAGATGTGATTCTATAGAAAGGTAAGGAAAATAGTTTGACAAGGTCTTGAAAAATCTCAGAGGCATAAAGAATAAGGCATTTAAAATGGTTTTATTATTTTAAAGATTCACTGACAATGAGACAGGTTAACTCCTAGCAACACCCAGCCTACCTCAAATAGGATAATGATCATGAAAGAACCTCCTTATGGAGATGGCTTCAAATGTGGCAAACAAGGCACCAGGCAAAAAGTCCTTTTTTCTACCACAGATAGAATTCATCCCAAAAAAGGGCAAGCTTGGTAGCAGGCAGAGTTGATGACCAAACTCTGCCAAGACAGTGTAAGCAAGTCCTCACAAATATATCTGTCAGATATATTGTGCCAGAAGGCTGAAGACTATGCTCCAACATTATGAAGAGTTTTGGATAACTCTTCAGGTAGCAAACTGTCTCTGTCAGCTTCTCCTTTTTGGAAGCTGCTAACTTGCATCCCCTGTATATTCAAGTAATTAATTCTATTCCTTCTCAAGTCTCTAATAGGATTGAAGGTCAGATAGTTTAGTTTTACAACTAAGCTTAGTTGTTTAGGGGTTAAGATGATTTTAGGCCTAGATAGATGTTTTAAGTTGATAATCACTAGATAATATAGATAATGATTTACATTTAGAATTTTAGATGCACCAAGATAGGAAAGATGTTTTCTTCAAGAATGTCAAATACAAATAGCCAAAACACCAAGAATCTAACAGTTATATAATTCCTGATTGTTTCATGGTTCTTTTTGTTGTAGATAGTTTATTTTATATATATATGTAAGTAATAAAAAAGATCAGAGATCTATGTTAAAGGGAAGGCAGAAAGATTATAAAAGACCGAAGAGATAGATTACTGCAAAGAAACTGTGTATTCTAGACATAACCTACTGAAGTTGCTTTTCTTCATGTGAGAACATATGTTGTCATCACTGTTATTTGTCGTTGAAGCTCAGAGACATTGTTTTATTTCCACAATTCAATTCCTTTCTTTTTTTAGTAGTTGCATTTTTTATATTGTATTTTAGTACATTGACTGTGAAAGTAGGCTCAACATTTGGAGAGGATAGTCAAGGATTCTGCATGACAGCACAAAGCTGAAGTCAAACTATGTCTCATCTGGTCTGGTGGAGATCATGAAAGAAGTGTAACATATTCATTTCTGGCACCTCATTGCCACTAATAGGCCACACAATTTCTGTAATTCCATTATATGTCTGTTTCAGTCCTCAATTTAGAAATTAAAAAATAATTAGATTATCAGGCATTACACTCCTGGTTCCTACTACTAGTTCTTATGAAGAATTTCCAGTTATTCATTAAAGGAAACTTGCTGAAACATAAGGTATATATTCATTCATCTGATACACTATCAGCTAATAAATATTCATGTATCATTAGGACATAATGAAAAACTATTACAATTCGATACAATGCTTTATTACTAATCAGTACTTTATCTTATAAGGAAAGACTTAAATTTATCAAGATATTTTATCATACGTCATTTGTTTGTTAGCAAGAAAAAAAAATCACCACAGTAATTTTGTTTATGGTGTTGTTGTTCTCCCATTAAGAATTCAGTTTTTCCAAAAATTTCGATTATGAGATATGAATGACTTTCACACAGTAGCATCTTCCAGAGTTTTAAAACTATTGGTAGGAAAGTGTTTCTTAAATGGATGTCTGGTTGCTGTGCCTGAGGATTTCTGTGAAGCTAATGGTGTATTTTATTCAAGTTTGATCCAGGCAAATATACTAGTTTGTATGTATGTGTGTATGTGTGTGAATGTCTACAAACATCTTTGTATGTGTCAGTTGTGGCTAATAAAGATGTGTTCTTTTTCTAGATGCCATGCATTCACAAGAGAACACACGAATATTATGTACCTTGAGATCCATATCAACACCCTCCCTGCTATCTTTCACACAAAAGAAATTCAGAAAATACAGTTGGAAAATAAAGCTAATATATTTGATTCTGACTTGAAACAATGTTCTAATTACTTGGCTTCATGTGTAACAAAGATGCATGTTAACGAGGGTGAACTTTGTACATATACTGAAAATGTTTTCTTAACTGCTAACCGCTTGCCAGCAGTAACGGAACAATCAGTGCTGCAAATTGCAAAGCACATCAGATGACAGTGTTTTTCATTATGAAAACTGATTCATTGCTGCGTTATTTCTTGGAATTTGTTGGTGGTGTTTGTTGATTTCTGTCCAATTAAGTGTAGATTACAAAGAAACATCTGGTGGACTCCTTGCCACCAATCAATTGGGTAAATAAAGTAAGAAAATAGTCTGTTTCATTTGGTATCTAACAATCTTTATTTTAATATTCACATTTTACACTAGATTTGACTTTTATCTTATAGTCTTTGTAATCGTGCATTAAAAATAAATACTTTAATAATGATTACTACATTGCATTTTGTATAAGCCTAATGAATGGTAAGGCATTCTACTTTGATTGACTAAGAAGTCAGATTCCTAACTTTTAAGAATTCCCTAGTGTTTCAAAATATTCCTATATAATAGTCTTGAGTAACTTTGGAAATAATTTAATTAAATGTGCCCTGCAGATAAGTTTGTTCTAGAACACGCCACTCCAACTTGTAATACCTTCAACAAAGAGCAAGAATGAGAGCTTTTAAAGGGAAAACACAAGAAGTTAATGGCCTAAATATTAGATTGTGGAGCTGAGAACAAAGACTTTTGTAGCCATGACTGAGCTCACATTGTCACTGTCATGCAGGACTAGCACAGTGCCTTTAGAAGTGTCCCTATGCTGCGTTTCCTCACCTGTAAAGTATGCTAATCATTTGAAACCAGTGTTTCAGATGGATTGACTGGATATAAATATATTTAAAACATTTATAATTCTGCCTACCATGTGTTTTGTGCAGTATAAATGTATGTTAGATTCATTAGATTACATATCTCTTAGTTGAGTTCTGTTTTTCTCTTGGTATTAACTTGGATCTTTATTTTGGACTTTAATTCTTTATAATATATTTGGCTTGTACATATTTCTCCTTTTTTGTACGTTCGTCTTTTCTGTGTGCTTTCTAGTTCCTTAATGGTGCAGAAACATTTTAATTCGAGATGATTCATTGCTAATATTTGATTGGAATATCAATAGGAAAATATCTATTGCATGTAATCAGATAAATAAAAATTTTAAGCAGAATAAAATACTCTTAAAACAGTACTTTTCAAGGTGGTTTTAATCAAAACTATGAAAGATACATTTTCATAGAGCTTGTTCATGCATACAAGTTGTACAGATTGTGAGAATCTGAATTAGAACCACTTCAGAAAACTCTGTAGAAGTATCTCAAAACTTAAAAGCAAAACTACTGAGGCTAGAGAGGTAGCCTTCGTCAGTGCTTAAAGGTCCTTGTCCTTTCTATGGGAACTGATACCATCTTGTGACTTCACACACATTCTGCATAAATTAACAGAGACACACAGACATATACAGGCACGTAAACACAAATCCATGTATACACACAAATATACACACACATATAAGTATATAAAAATAAATCTTTAAGAAATAGAAATTGTACACGTGTTGGTAATTGCAAACTTTTTATATTTTTGACTAAATAAAACCCATATCTCCAGGAGATATATACATCCAAACAGTCTTTATACCATTACTCTGAATAGGCAAGGTGTAGAATCAGTAAAAACCATTATCAAGGACAAACGGAAGGTGCTTTTAGAGATTGTGGAATGTATTCTCTGCCATAAGCAAAAGAATTCTTCAACCTTTAACTTGTTGCTACTGGGTATTTGGTCACAACAGTGAGACAAATAGCTAAAAGAACTCCTTAATTTAATGATAATGCTAGCCCTCTCCTAAGTCAGAATTGGGGACCTGTGGCCACTCAAGCTTGCATAATTTTAATGGAGCTGTGATCTAGTCCTCACAAAAATCACCACAGTTGCCTCTCAGATATGTAAAGATTTCACAGTGTGCTGTTCCAGGTCTTTCAGACTGAGCACAAACAATGAAAGGTATGGTCCTTGCTCATTGCCTGATGCTCTAGAAATTATATTTCACTTCTCTGAGTGAAAGAAGTCGTGTTTCCTTTCACAATTGGAATTTGCTTGGGAAAAAATTGTTTCTTCTCTCCCCCCTCCTTTTTTTATAATTGTGTATGAAATGGGAGTGGATTTCTCTTACAGACTGAGCACCTTGTTAGAATATAAATCCCTTTATTATTCAGTGGGTGAGTCTACTGTGTATCTTTTCATTGGCTTCAGAAGATCTGATTAGCCCTCATTAGTCTCCAGCCTCATTAATGTAATGCAAATAAGGCCAATGGATTTCACTGGGCATTCTTTTACCAACTGAATTTGTCCCTATTAACTGCTGTTCTGTTTTCATACCAAGATAAAATTCAACTTGTACAGTTGTATATTTCCCACATTGTTTATATTCGAATATTAGTTTAGATGAGGCTAAGTCTTATAAAAAAATTTCAAGTTTGTTTGAAAATCTGTGATGTCAATCAATGAAAACAAGCCTCTTTACCATGAAAGAGTCAAAATATTCTGTATCTTAATATTTTGAACATACTTTATAAACCTTTATTTGCATGTGTGTATGTGTGTGTGTGTGTAGGAGTTTGTTCTCTCCTCCCAATACATAGTCATGGGTATGGAATTTAGTGACTGGACTTAGTGCCCAGTGCTTTACTTTCTCAATCATCTCTATGCCATCTTGTATTTTAACCTATTTCTTGTAACTAGTATTCTCTAACACATAGTTTGGAAAGGATGATTTTATACAGTTGCTCTTATTTTGAAAGGAGACTAAAACAGTGGTTCCTTCAATACCACTTGCATTATAAAATATTTTATTCTTTCTAAATGCTTTTGGAGAATAGAGGGTTAAGAAAACACTGAAGTCAATAAGATGCTGAGAAACAAATATATGCCTTAGCTCATTCTTCCCTTGGGACCAGCTTTGAAATTTACCATTCTTGTCATTAGCATAGACACTAATAATATTGAGCACATTTAAAAAGGAAAGCTATTAGCAGGATTAGCTAGGACTGACCTAGTGAACCTTCACCTGTTTTCTTTGCCAAATAACACGCCACTGTAAGACCTCTGTGTAGGTGGAAGTGAAAACACAGAAGGAAACTTCATAGAGTCAATCAAATTAGGACCATGGAGTGGCCACTCTAGGAAATCATCATTCACATTAATTTGAGAAGTTTCTAATAGAGGAGGAAAAATATGATAAAAGATAGCCAGTTAGTTTAAATGCTATGACAATACGATCAGAGTCAGTCAACCAAATCCATTGAGGTAGAATGCATTCTACCTTAGCAGAGAACTTAGGATAATAGTAGGTAGACTTCATTACAGCTACTATGCCAACTTCACCTGACATCTAGTTGCCTTCTGAAGAGCACATGGAAAGCGTCTCATGCTTCAGTTGCTACGAGTCATTGCTAATTAGAAAAAGTCCCTGAGTTTAGTAATTTTAGATCTGCTAATATTAAGATGTCTTTGGCACCCTTCATTTTGTTCAGTTGTGTACTTTGCATATGGATGGCTGTGGTTCACAACGCTCTATAACTTGGTCAAAGTTACCATGCTAGTTAAGGCAGAGCTGAAAATTTAAACAGATATTTACTACATGAGTTGCAAAGCTAAAATGTGAATGAAGTCTTTCCAGCTGGCATAGTAAGCTAGGGTGGGAACTGAGCATGCTGTTGTTTAGGCAAAAGACACAATTGATGAATCATAGAGGAATGCCTCTGTTTTAATGAAACAGACTGCTTAATCTGAAAACAGCCATCAGTGCCCTCTTCACAATTTAAAATGCTCAATAATATGCTGAACAATACAATGCTAGCACCCAATTCATCACCTGGCACTCAACTCCTCACTTAAAAGGTTATTTAGAAAGACTCTTAAACCAATCCAGCCAGGCATGCAACACAATTGGGGTTAAAACTTGTCACAATGCTAAATTCTGAATGAAGCTGATGACTGATTCCAATTTGTAGAGCAAGCTAGCACATGAATTGAACATGTATTTGATAAAGGCATGATTGATTAAGGGTAAAGAAATCTCCTTGTGTTACAAAAGAAAAACTGAATATTATAATTTGGCTTTTACATTCTTGACTATTGGGCATTTTAGACTCAGTTACAAATTAGAAATAATCTGGATTTGAGTCTCTCTGCACACTTTACAGCGACTATAGAGGGCTCTTTCCCTCTGTCATTTTATTTCTTTCATTAGGCTTATGTTAAATAGAATGTTTTTCATCTGGTTTTCTTATGGATTTTATTGTGTATTGTCCCCTTGGTAAAAGACAATAGCCGATAAACAATCGTAGGCTTTTGCTGTGTGGAGCAAAAAGCAGATGGTAAATAATATATTCTAAGATCTATGAGGTACCTTATATATAAAAATTGAATGGGCAATAACTAGTTTACGCAACATATTTTTAAGTTAACCTGATATTAAAGTTGCCTTTTTCATATTACATGTAACCATAAACTTGGATTTCGGAAGGCTGCTATTGTGTTAGAACATGAAATTGAAGCCAGACTTTTATCTCATGAATTCTTGTGTAATTTTTGTGCTTATAAAGCACGGAAGAGGAAGGTAGAAAAAATTTACACTAAAGAAAATCTCTTCAATCACAGTCATAGGGGAGGGGAGTAGGGGGAAAGCGGGAGGGGAGGGGGAGAGTGGGAGGATACAAGGAATGGGATAACAATTGAGATGTAATATAAATAAATATATCTTCACAAAATGAGAGAGATTTGAAACTGCAGTCAGATAAAGTCTGAAAGAAACAGTTTTCCACACATGGAAACGAAAATGTCCTAGACCAGATGACTTTCCTTAAACATTTTGTTCAGTGTGGTGGGAATAAGCCTGATGTACAGAGTGTAGAATTCTATCATCTCAACCATAAATGAGCATGAGCAAATTCCACTCACACCAAGTCCTAGCAAAGCTACCAACGTGATTCCTGGGAATCTACTGTCTCCCCTTCCCATCTCTCCTGAGAGTCATGGCATTATAGATGCTGGCTTTGCCTGGGTTCGAGAATACAACTCAGGTCTTCACACATTCATTGTGAGCTTAACCCACTGAGCTGTCTCCCAGTCTCTGAATATATGCTTTCCATTTGAATTGTGGTGGGATATTCAGATTGTTAATTTTTGAAGGCATTGCTACTTCCAAACTGTTTTTATTTTTGTCCTGTTTTATCACTTACATTTTTACACATCAAGAAGATTAAGGCCTTTGTAAGTTAAAAATTATGCAACAGCTGCTCTGAATTTCTTCTTACACAGGAACATGAAATTTATATTGGGAAATACCTATCACCGCTATGAAATATGTATGAGACTCTGTAGCCAACCTGTAGAGCAGAATTTCTCCCAGAAGCAGAATGGAATGGCTACCTTGCTTTGGAATTCACTATTAATGGAGAATTGCATTGATATGTGCTAAATGTTGTTTGACTATGTGAATAATGCATTCATACATTGTGAACCTAGCTTTGTGGACTCATTTCTGTATCATATTACTATTTTAAGATACTTATGGTTATCTTTTGCATCTGGGGCTTGTTTTGTTTGATAATATGCCTAATTATTTAGCTATTAATGACATACTATATATAGTCAAACTCAATATGTCCTGAGATATTAAAACTATAAGAAAGCATGGTATGAAGCTATATATACAGTTCCCATCAAGAAAGACAATGTTGAGAATTTTATGGTAGGTCATTGTTATGGAGAATGACAGAAACATCAAGTTAATTACAACATTTTCCTAGTGTATTTCCCAAATAGAAACAAAAATATTGTTAGTTATAGTTCATTTGAATTCTTTTTATTTATTTGTTTTTTTATTTTATTCTATTTTGGTATGTGTCTTCATTTATATGTGTGACTGTAATCTCATATTCGTACAGTGTGAACATAGACCTTAGAAGACAACTTTCATTATTAGTCTTTGACTTTTTGCTTTTGTAAGACAGGTTTCCATGATGTCTTCCATACCCTTTGGATACTACCTATTTTTCATTACCTCTGAGCCCTAGGGAAAGGATTTGATCCCATTTTGGACTAACTGTTCCAAGGATGAAGGCTCTATGTAGGCACCAGTTTGACTTCTCTATGTTTAGTGGATTCTGTAGATGTTGTCTTCAGCAGTGGGGCCTTGAGGTCAGTTTGTGAAAAACCTACAGACTTAGCCACAGCCTAAGTTGTTTGGCGGTTTCCATTGGATCCATCTGCCCAAAAACTCATTTAATTGCAACCCAATCTCAGTTCTATAAACCTTATTTGGTAACATTTTATAGTCTGTTGGGGCTCTGTCACACTATTATCCTATGATTTAATTTTGATTGACTTCATGTATGTCTATATGAAGTTTCTATGCTTTATACTATTTCTTCAAGTAAGTTTTTATGCTATCTTTAAAGGGTCCTTTTTTATCTGTCTCTCCCTTGTTTCTTTTCTCATCATCCTATTCTCTTCCCTTCCCTGTTTGAAACTCCAGTTCCAGTCTTCTCCCTACACTGATAAATATTTATTCTACTATCCTTTCCTAGGGAGATTTATATGACCACTATTAATACCTAACCTCCATGATTCTATGAATTGTAGCTTGGTTATATCGTTGACTTAACAGCTAATATATGCATATAAACAAATAAGTATCATATTTGTCTTTCTGGGCCTGGGTCACCTCACAAAAGATGATTTAAACTATTTCCATTCATTTACCACAAAATTACATGACTTCGTTTTTTTTTTTTTTTTTTTTTTTTTAACATTTAAGTCACATTCGATTGTTTGTATTTACCACATTTCTTTATACTTTCATTTGTGGAGTAACATCTAGGTTGTTTACAGTTTCTGCCTATTATGAATAAAGTACCTATGAACATGAATGAAAAAACATCTCTGTAATAAGATTAACTCATTCTTTGGGCATGTGCTGTATAATGAAGTAGATCAACTCTCATCTTCCTAAGGTATTTCCATACTGATTTCCACAGTGGCTGTACAAGTTTGCACTTCCACAAGCAATGGATGAGTGTTCCCTTTGGTCCTTTGGTCCTCACCAGCAGGAGGTATCACATATTTTATTGATCTTATCCATTTTGACAGGTGTAAGATAAAATCTCAAAGTCCTTCTTATTTGAATTTCCATGATGACTAAGGATGTTGAACACTTTAAAGTGTTTCTCGGCTATTTCAGTTTCCTCTTATAAATTCTGCTTAGATCTGTAACATTTTTCACTCATTATATTTTTATAATTTAAAACATTTTAAACTTTAAATGTATTTTGATCGTATTTTACTCTTCCCTGAATCCTTTCAGACCCAGTTCCCTTCCCTACCCATCCAACTTCAAGTTCTTTCTCAAAAAACAATAACCCAATATAATTGCTTACATTTTGGTTTTATCATGGAATTTCTTATTGTCTACACCAATGGCAACTGAGAGTTGTGTTGCGTATAGTAGTCTGTGGTGGTATATGTGGTATCTTATATAGAGTGTAGCACATTTGTCCAGACCATTCTGGCTTTTATAGTCTCCACTGAGAAAGCAGGTGTAATTCTAATAGATCTGCTTTTATATGTTTCTTAGTATTTTTCTCTTCCACATTTTAGTATTCCTTCTTTGTTCTGTACATTTTGTATTTTGATTACTATCTGCAAAGGGGACTTTATTTTCTGGTCTAGTCGAATTAGTGTTCTATATGTGTCTTTTACTTTGAAGAGAATCTCCTTCAATTCCTGACATCTTCTCTTCCTTCTTTTGTAGGCTGTTGGTGAAGTTTACCTCTATGGTTCTTATTCAAATTCCTAAATTTTCTCTTCAGATTTACTTCAGCTAGGGCTTTCTTTATTGATTCTATTTTCAAGTTCATGTCTTGAACTGTTTTATTTATTTTCTTCTACTGTTTGTATTTTCAAAGATTCCTGTAATAAATTTAAAAAGGCCCAGTCATTCAATATTACTAATAAAGGGTTCGGGAGCCAGATGCTGGGGTGAAAACATTGCTAGCCCAGAGAGGTAAAGACAGCAATCAGCTGACTTTCTACTCGGCTCACGTCTCATAGGAAAAAGCCCCAAAAATTCACAGGCTCAGCTGACAGCCTAGAAGGAAAAGCCAAAAACTAAAAGCCAAAGAGCTTGTTAGCTCAAAGCTCAAAAACTCTTTCTTATCCACACTGTCTTAAATACCCTCCAACTCAATGTCCCTCCTACTCTTTAATCCCTGCCAGCTGGTTTCTTGTTCTGCCTCTTGACCTAGGATTAACTTTGTTAAATCCTGAATACAGAAAGCACTTGGATTAAGTGGGTAAGGACTGACTCAACCAAACAAAAGACAGGTTTTTATAATTTACAAACCTCGGCTTCACAATATGATTAAATATCCTGCCACAGATCCTTTTATGAGTTTTTTTTTGTGTTAAGGACCTCTATCTTAGTCATAAAAGCTGTTTTAAGGTCTTCAACTTGTGCTTCAAATATGCTGGTATATTCACCACCTGCTGTGGTGGAGTTGCTGGCCTCTAGTACAGACATACTGACCTGGTTGTTATTGAACATGATTTTCCACTAGTATATATGCATTGGGGATTGGGAAGACTGAAATTCTAGGTGATGATGTTTGGTCTTGTCTTTGTTATACTGTTGCTTTTTTCCTTGATTTTTGTTCCCTCTCTGGATCTTTGGAGAGTGTGGTGGCTGTGTGTTCCCTATAAGAGCACAGTTTGGGTGCCTATTAGCTTGGGCACTGCTTTCCTGTCAAGAGTAATTGGGTTATTTGTTTTCTTGATATCTGTTATTTGAGTCTTTATTTACTGTATATAGACTTCCTATTAGATGTGCAGTTGGTAAAAATCTTTTTCTAACTCTAGGCTACTGCTTTTCTCTGATAATGTATTTTATGTTATAGAAACTTTTCGGTTTCATGAGGTGCTGTATATTTATTGTTTATCTTAGTGCCTGTGCTAACTGTTTTCTGTTCAGAAAATCATCTCTTTTCCCAATAAATACAAGACTATTCCCCACTTTCTCTTCTATCAACTTCATTTTTTTTTTTTTTTGGATTTATGTTATGATCTTTGATCCACTTGTTGCTGATTCTTTTTAAAAATTTTATTTTATTAATTTATTCATATTAAATCTCAATGGTTATCCCCTCCCTTTTATCCTCCCATTCCTCCCTCCCTCTCATTTCCCCCTTACTCCTTTCCTCTATTATGATAGTCAGATTTGGGCCCAGGGGTCCCGCTCAAACTATGGCACCAGCCAAGGACAATACGTGCAGTAAACTTCAAACCCCTACCCATATCTAGCCAATGTTCAGAACATTCTCCACAGTTGGGTGGAGAGTGGGGTCTGACTTTCACATGTACTCTGGTTTCTCATATTTGACCATGTCCCCTGAATGGGGAGACCTGAGGGCACTCAAAGGAAGGATAGCAGGCTACCAAGAAGAGACTTGGTACCCTATATGCTGCTGATTCTTGATCAAGGTTATAAATAAGGATCTACTTTTATTTTTCTAAATCCTGCCACCCAACTTGATCAACAGCATTTGTTGGAGAAATTGTTTTTCTTCATGTGTGCATTTCTGTTCTCTTTATCAAAAATCAGGTGTCCATAGGTATGTGGATTTATGTATGCGTCTTCAATTCAGCAATTACTCCAATCAACATATCTGTTTTATGCCAATATCATGCTGTGGTATTACTATAACTTTGTTGTACAACTTTTAGGGTCTGTAAAGAACAGAGTTGGAATTTTTATCAGTGCTGCATTGCATCTGTGGAATGTTTTGGTAGGATGGCCATTTTTGCTATGTTATCTTACTGAATCATGAGATTGGAAAATCTTTTAATCGTTTTTCTCTGGCGTGGTTAGTTATCCTAACACATTTTATGTTATTTGAGTCTATTTTGGAAGGTTTGTTTCCCTTACGTTTTCCCAGTCATGTTGTCATTTGTATATAAGAAGACCATTGAATTTTGTGGCTTAATTTTTTTTCTAGCTGAAAGTGTTTGTTAGCTGTAGGACTCACTGACTCAACTGAACTGTCTGGAAAGTACTGAATACAACTCAGAGATCTGTATATCTCTGTCTCCTGGGTGCTGGGATTAAAGATGTGTATTACACACTTGGACCTAACCTTTTCTTTACCTGAAATTTGTTCTTTACCAAGCTGGCCTTGAACTCAGACATATGCTTGCTTCTGTCTCCTGGGATTAAAGGTGTGTCTGTATTCTAGCTGGATAACAGAGACCTAGCGCATCCGCGTTCAGAATTAAAATTCCTCTACATCTTACACCCACCCAGACATTTGGGGTTTTGCTGTTGTTGTTTGTTTTTTTTCTGTTTTATTATTTCTTAACAATTTCTAAAATACTTATGCCACTAATTTACAGTTATCTCCAGCCTATTCATGTTTCTCATATGAAATTAATCTTTGACTTCCACTGGAGAAGTGGAAGTGAAAGTTCGACATACGGCCTCTTGCATGTTCAGCAAGCATTAAACCACTGAGGTATATCTCCACCTACGTTCTTGAATTCAGCCATCCATGCTTGTAAGTACCTTGTTAGAGCCACACTGTCTGGGCTGCATCCCAAAGCCATCTGCACCTTAAAGCCATCATTTCTTAGCATGAAATTTGGACCAAAATATTTTTTTGTATCTCAGTACATAAGTGGATTACTAATGGCACATATTTTTCATATATTATGTATTTGTGTTTGCACTGCTTTGTCACTGGCAATAAAGCTATAATTTGGGAATGATAAGATCAGGACCTAGCAACCAGAATCATCTAACATCCCTTACCTTCTGTATGGTTTTAAAACTCAGAAACTTTGTATATTTGCCACTAAGTTGTGTTCATATATAATTTTCTTCCCAATTGATCCAAACTGCTAATATAAATTTAGCATGTTAAATAAGTACAATCACATGCTCAAAGTCAAAATACTGAAAATCAGAGCCAAGATCTAGATCACATTTGGAAACTGAACAAAACTTTCTTACTTCTAACTAAATTTGGTACTTACCATTTTCTTTTCATTACTTGTGTAGGGAAATATGTTGTAAGAAATTTTAAGAACATTGGTTTTGGCACCTTTCTGGAACATACGAAATGCTCAGATGCTTTCCATCTATTTATTATTTTTTGAGAACTTCATACACTATAGTTTGATATTCTTTCCCTCCTCTTGACTCCTTTTAAATCTTTCCCACCTCCTTACCATGTTCTTACTTCATGTTCTTTTTAATCTTAGTTCAAAACCAAAACAAACATAAAAAGCAACTATGTACACATGTGTGCACGCACACACACACACACACACACACACACACACACACACACAGATACATGAAGTCCATTTTCTGTTGATTAATTACCATTAAGTGTGAGTGCTGTCCAGGGGTGTGGCTAATATATGTATCCACTGTCAGTGCACTGAAGAAAACTAATTTACCCTTACTCAGAATATATCAACTACAAATATATTTGGGGCAAATTGTGGGACTTTGTGTCCACTTCCTTCCTCTGTGCTGGGATACTGTCCATTTTGAACTTGGACATGTCAGCTCTGCTGTCTCCTTTCATAGACTCCATGAGGTCACATGTCAATCTGTCTTGTGTCTAGAAAACACTGTTTCCTTGGAGTCTTCCACGACTGCAGGATCTTATAATTTTTCCATCTCCTCTACTGCATCGATCTCTAATCTTTGAGGGTGACACACGTGATAAAGACACCTCATGTAGGGATGAGGACCCCAAAGTCTCTCACTCCCTGTAGATTTCCCAGTTGCGGGCATACTGAAATGCTTTTCCCTTTAACAAAAGACCTTGTGCCTGTAGAAAGGCTTGAGTCCTTCCTTAGGAGAAAGGATATTTACTTTCTACATTTTACTTGTTTGTTTTTTTTTTTTTTTTTTTTTTTTTTTTTGGGCAGTTTAGTGCAGAGAAGAGCTGTTTCACCCATTTTCACAGAATCCCAGACTGTCAGCAGGTTACACTGTAAATCTACCTTACCTCCTTTTAGAAAATGATTTATTTTTCTTTTTATGTGTATCTGTTAGTGTGTGTTTGCATGTGTATAGTTACCTATAAATGCTGGAAGAAGTCATTGGATCTCCTGATCTATAGTTACAGATAGTTGTGTGCTGCCAAAAATGGGTGTTGAGAACCCAAGACCTTTGTAAGAGCAGTAAGGGCTCTAACTGACCCTTTTCTCGAAATTTCTATATCAATTCTTTAAAATAATTTTAAAGTACAGCTGACAAGTACACATTTTCTAGTTGGTATTTATTAGACATCCACTATGCTTAAAGAGCTTAACTCAGTGACGAACTTTTAACTTCTTTGCACTATTAAAGAGTAAGGAAGACATGTTCATAAAATCTACTCTGTGAATCAGGATAGGCTGATGTAAGCTGCAGAAACAAATCATCTTACAGATGTCACTGCACTGGCTTCACACTTTTACCCAATTTATGCCCAACAAAATTATTGCTGTTTAGAGACTCAAATACAAATTACCTTTTTATTTCATAATACTCTAACAGAAAAAAAGGAGATGTGATGAATCCAGAGGACCTTTAAAATTTCCACTAAAAATGGCACATGTAACTTTCACATCCATTACAGTGGTAAAAGCTATGTCTACTTTAGAAAAAGCCAAATACAATTGTAAGTACAAGAAATTAGAAATATCAGCAGTTATCCTTATTATTCATAAAATATACTTTCTATTTAACATATATTTGATACACTATCCTTTTTCTCCTTACATAAACAGCACACACACACATACACACACACACACACACACACCATATTGCCACATATAAAACCAACATCAACTAGACTGTTATAAAAATGCTCATAAGATATACCCAATCACAGCAATAAATTAATGTCTTTGGTACCAGAGTTAGAAGATGAAAGTGATAACACTGAACATTAGCAGTTGTCAAATACAATTATTCATTTATCTCATTTTTTAGCTGTAACTGCTTCATAAAAACAAGAAATTATCAGTGCAGAAAATGGGTGAGTAATGGAAATATCCCCAGTTCTTTAGCAGTATGGCAGAGTTAATACAACTCTGTAAAAATGACCTTGGTAGCAAAATAAAATCTAGTAATAAACCCAAAGGATTTACATTATGATTAATTAAGTAGTGCTTTTCCAAATAGTAGGCAAGATTTGTTTAACATTTGATAAACAGAGTGATATAAATGATACTATATCAACAGACTGAAGAAAATTGATGTCAATTTGTAAGAAAAAGTTTAATAAAGTCCAGCTCATTCATCATAAAAAATTCTAGTGACTCAAGAATAAAAGGAAGTGTCCTTTAACATAATACAGTATAGCATGATCTATGGAATGAAGGGCCTTGATAGTGAAATTCTAAATTCTTTATCCCTAAGACTTATGGCAAAAAAATATTGACCACTCTCAGCATGGTATTTAGCATATTTTTATATAAGCAGTTCTAGCCACATTAACAAGAAATACAACATGTTACTGCCCAGGAACATGACCCAGGTCCACAAGCTAGGGAACCTGAATTCTAGAGCCAGAACTCACAGAGTTCTTTGAGTTCCAACCAGTTGGTTTTTTTTTTTTTTTTGACCTTGATAATCATGCAAAAGCAAGAGCATGCACACACATAATATACAATTAATCAATGTAATAAAATATAGGTAAGGAATGATGATCGACATATAACAAATAAGCCCATTCTTTTTTGTAAATCACACGATTGCTACTGATACATGAGGTTAACTATGTAAAATGCCCTGAAAATATGTTGTAAGTTCACCAGCTTTGCAAGTTCCTGGATCCACAGACACCAGCTTCTAGTATTATGTTTATATCAAATATAGGTGCAGACACTAAATGAAAAACAATGACCTATAATAGATCCAAAAATAAGACATTTAGGTAAATGGATAGCAATAAATATAAAATATATATGCTGAAAAATTCAAAATGAAAGGAAAATAAGATAAATATGTGTTTGTATGTATATATGTAACCTTCACATATTGAGTGGGTCAACAAAAGAATCAACTTCACCAATTTTAAAATACTATCTAGACATTGCCTATTATCAGTATAAAGTTTATATATATTAGACACTGGATTCATATTAAAATTCAATAGAGAATTTTTTGTAAACATAGCTAAACATAGTGGTACATGCCTCCAATCCCACCCCTTAGGAGGTGGGGACAGGGTGCCCAGAAGTTCAAGGTCTGCCTTAGCACAGCAAGTTACAGCTTGGGCCACATGAGAACCTGTCTCCATTGGGAACAACAAACAACAACGACAACAACCTCCCCAAACCCCGCTAAGAATTTCTCTAAAGAGAACAATTAATTTTCTAATTTTACCCATTTATTTGTGTGTATATATGTACAAGCGTGGGCATCACAATGAATATGTAGAGGTCAGAAGGTGACTTGTGGGAGATAGTTCTCTCTTTCCACCATATGGGTCCCAGGGAAAGACCTCAGGTTCTCAGGAGTTGCCACAAGCATTTTTAACCAATGAACCATCTCATTGGCTCTGATATTTATTTTTAATGAACTTTTCCCAAGGTAATATATAGCATAAGCAACAAGCTAGTATTGAAACTGAAGATTTACTTAAAGTAGGAATTCTATGTGTCTACATATCAAATAGTCATTGCTTACTATTAATGTACATAATTTTATTTTAAATTAAATAAACACAACAGTATAAGTAAAAAAAAATAGGTAACATGACTCAAGGGTTTACTGATAAATTTTTGTTTTGTTTTGTTTTGTGTTTTGATTTTTCAAGACAGGGTTTCTCTGTAGCCTTGGCTGTCTTGGACTCACTTTGTAGACCAACCTGGCCTTGAACTCTCAGTGATCCAACTGCCTCTGCCTCCAAGGGCTGGGATTAAAGGTATGCACCACCACGCCCAGCTTTTTCTGATAAATGTTACCTGAGTTTCAACTTTGAGAAATTGACTTAAAAGTTTACTAATGTGTGTTGCTCAGCTGTTTCATGCAATCAGTGAATTCTGATACATACTTGTGTTTGTAGACATTTGAAGTAGCTTCAAAATTAGCTGACACTTAACAAATATTCAACATACATGCCCAATAAGAAATCAATTTCTATAAGATTATACAAAAACAAGTAGTTGAGATCTGACCTGACAGTGCAGCTCCATGGAAACACTCTAGCTGGCCATTGATTTCTTAGTTGACAACAGCAGGAATATGGACATCCTCTTTAAACACAAGGTAAAGCTCATAGAAATGTTTGTGCTGTACATTGATAAGCAGTTGAATAAAGCAGACTGCTGAGCTGCTCCCAGAATGCAGCATAGGTCATGTAATGGGTAATGACTTTTTGGTGTTTAGTTCATAGATTTCATTCAATATTGAACCCCTGGCTCCTAATTAGCAGTACAGATGAAGACCTCAAGAACACTGCTGGATGCTTACACTACGCATAATAACATATAAGTAAAATATAAATAATTGCTTATTTTAACTTTGGAGGTTATAATTTCACCCTTTCTATCAAGTTAAAAAAAACTAAAACTAGCTAATCTGAATCAGTTTCTGAAGGATAAAATAAATAGGTCCCAATTTGCTTATCATTAATTTTACTATAAATACATAAGCACATGTCCTCTCACACATTACAAGTTATTATGTTAAAAGGAAACACAGGGACATTCCTGGTACTATCCATCTTGCCCTTGCCTAGTGTGGCTTAAAGTTTCTGTAGTAAATAAAACCCTACACATTAAATAACATTTCCCTAAATGATGTTTCTGTTGTTCAACATGTCACGGCCTTTCTTTTTAACCATCTCTCATTTAGCTTGCTTCTCCAACATATGTGCTCATCTTAATCACTCACTCATCCTTGAAGTAGCCAAATTTAAATGTCATGTGTTTTTATTCACAGAGCATGGAATCAATCTCATTATACACTTGAATGCACAGCTTCTACTAAGAGACCCTCCTTCTTAGCCAGAAAATCAATTTATGTTTAAGTGGAGGAATGATATCTTTTTTTTGAGTGTTGGCAAAAGGAAAATGAAAAGGAAGGAAGGAGGGAGCCACTGCACTGACTATATGCTGAAATACTACCCTGTGTCTGCTCCCATGTGCTGGGGAGATCTGGCAGCTCATTTACATTGTCAGGATGTGTTAGTCTCTCCTTCAATTTCATTTGTTCTTCCTGGATAATGTTAACTGCACCTGATATTCTGCCACAGGTGATGGAGTATTGTTACTGAGTTAATATGTTTATGTAGTACAGAAACGTATAGTCAAACACTAGGGCAGTATTCATAAGGTTCTCAAGAATCTGTTTACCATGAAGATTGTGAAGAGAGACTTTGTAAGTTTTAACACTCTGTAAGATCATAAGCTTGTCTGTGGGGCTAACTCAGAAAAGGTAACGATTACATTCCTAGCTCCCTGCTGAGCAGATACTCAGTTTGCTTTTCTTTGTAGTTAGTATGCCAAGGTTAGCGCCAAAGTTCTTTTTGAGCTATCTCTTGCTTGACAGTGTAGTAGATTAGATCGTCTTTAAAAAGTGCTGGTGTTTCATCTTAACTGAAAATTCAGACGTTTTAGTGCCAAGCTTCAATGTTTTAACAAATCCCTTTCACATGTACACATTGGTTGATCCTAGAAAACTACTTTATAAGTAGACAGATAAGTTATTGACTGAAACAATCATAGGATGATGACCACACATCTGGGAAAATAGTTGAGTCGGCTTGTTGGGAGAAGGAATGTATGTATACATGAATGAATGAATGAACATGCAAAGAATTAACTACAGGTTCTTAGAAGTATTGCACCATTCTAACCACTGACATTTGTTGAACATACTATCTAATATTTCATGTTCTCTCCAAATGCTCAGTTCAGAAAAAAGCATGGACAAGGTCCAATAAAGTTCTAGATATTTACCAATAAATATTTAGATGCATTATTTTAAACAGAAAGCAGGCTTGCTGGGTTCTGGGATTTATATAGTTCAGGTCACTTGAGCTTGTTACTAGAAGATGGAAATGAGTGGCTTTGCATGATATTTTAAGGAAGCAGCAGGGATATTATTCTGGCAAATGGGCACTATCCATTTTCAGTGTTTACTTACATTGATAATTTAAAAGGAGAATATATATGCAGTCTAAAAAATGTAAAACAGTGTCAACAAAAAGACAATGAGAATAGATTGGAAAAAAGCCAGTTGGTTATTGTGAAGGAATCAAAGGGAGCACAAAGTATAAAACATAAGCTAAAATTTTTATTTATATATTTATTTTATTAATTAATCTATTTATCCTGATCATAGCTTCCCCTCCCAGTCCTTCCTTCTTACCCCACCTCCCTGCCATCCTTCTGTCCTTCTTTTCTCTTCAGAAATGAATCAGAAAAAGGATGCCTCCCATTTTTATCACCCTACCTTGGCATATCAAGTTGCAGCAAGGCTAGGCACATATTATCCTATTGTGGGTAAGCAAGGGAGCCTAGTTAGGAGGAAAGGATCCAAAGGCAAGCAACAGAATCAGATCCAGCTTCTGTTCCTCCTCTTAGGAGTCCCACATGAAGACAGAGCTGCATTAATGTATGCTCTTTCTTTGGTAGTTCAGTCTCTGTGGGTCCCTACAGGGCCAGGTTAGTTTATTTTGTGTTTTCTTGTGGTGTTTTTGGCCTGCCTGGCTATTTCAATCCTTCCTCCTCCTCTCCCACATAATTCCCAAGGTCCACTTAATATTTAGCTGTGAGTCTCTGCTCTATTTTCATCCATTGTTCGGTGAAGCTTCTCTGATGACATTGATTTCCAAAGTGCTTGTACAAGTTTGTACGCCCACCAGCAATGGAGGAGTGTGTGTTTGCCTTGTACCATATCTTCTCCAGCATGTGCTGTCATCTGAGTTATTTTTCTTGGCCATGTTGAAAGGCGTAAGATGGAATCTCTCATAAATGTTTTGATTTGCATTTCACTGATGACTAAGGATGCTGAAGATTTAATTGTTTCTCAGCCATTAGAGATTCCTCTGTTGAGAATTCTCTGTTTAGATTTGTATCCTGTTTTAATTTTTATTTTATTTTATTTTTTTACTCCCCATCATTTTCTTTTTTATTTCTTAATATATTTTATTAATTTACTCATATTACGTCTCAATTGCTATCCCATCCCTTGTATCTTCCCATTCCTCCCTGCCTACCATTTTCCCCTTACTCCTCTCCCCTATGACTGTGACTGAGGGGACCTCCTCCCACTTTTTGTTGATGTCTAGAGTCTTGAGTTCTTTATATATTTTGGATATTAGCCCTCTGTAGGAAGTAGGGTTGGTGAAGATCTTTTCCCGTTTTGTAGGCTGAACTCAGTATCATCACTAAGAGTTCTATATCATTTTGGTGTCATTTTATGAACTATATCAGTAACAAAAGTATTTTAAGCTTAAATAATGTACTGCCATACTTAATTACTTTAACAAATATATTATCATTAAATTAATGGTTTTCAGAAATATTGATTTAGATGGCAATTAGCAATACTGTAAGGAAATGGAATGAATAAGTGAACGTGCATTGTATGCATTTCAAGTTCTGGAATACAGGTGCATGGGTCTATTTTGCTTCTACAGCCTTCATCAGTTAATGATTTTCTCATTAGCTACATTTTACATGTGTCAGAGCAGTAGGAAATAATGAGTGGATCTGAATGTAGAAAAGACAAGTGGTAAGTCGGAAAATAATTCCTGTCCTGTTGTAAGCAAAACTTAGTTACAGCTGTGGCTAGCCGAGATTTGGTCAGGTTCTAGCGGTAAGATCTCCCCACATGAAGCAAATGGGTACACTCCCTAGTTTCAAGTTCTATTTTGAAACTGCTGTCAAAGGATGAATTTTTAAACAGTTATAATAACAAGAGTTCCATAATGTCTCAAGATTACTGTATTTGTTAGAGGAAGAGTAGTCATTATAAAAATTAAACACCACAATAAAAATCCTTTTTTTTTTTTTTTCAATTTGTGCAACCATGCTAGGTATATCTGATGGGTAATAGTCCGATGATACAAGAATGTAGATACTATCCCTTAATGATTCAGGCTTGTCTTCATCTGAAGGAAGGGAAAAGCAAGTGTGAAATATTCATAATTATTCTTAAACATGTTATCCCAGATGTTCATGCAATTTTAATACATTCAATTTGCCAGAATTGGTCTGATAGTCATAATTATATGAACTTGTGTCTGGGGATATGTTCTTTCAAATGGCTGTCACTTCCCAGGGAGAGTTTGGTACTGTAAAAGACAGAAGACAGTTTTATACTAAACTGCCAGTGGTCTAAGCTACAGACCTGTTTCTTAGATGGCATAAGAGTCCCTTAGCATACGTACTCTCAACTGCATCTGTATATCATTCATTTGTTGTCACCCCGTTTTTGTTTATGTTTCCTTGCTTCGGCAGTTTAAATATTTGAGCATTGCTCCCTAATGAGGAATGTTATGTCTGAGTTTGTTCAGTCTTCTTTTAGCCCCTAAACCATATTATTTAGAATATAGTCGACACTTAGTAAAAAACGTGTCATCATCAGTACCTCTAAAAATTCTATAATTGTTTTCTGCATTCAGACCTGTAAATGCCCACCTCCTTGGTGACATAATGCATTCTGTTGAGTTTTCCTAGAAGACTCTAGTTTAGATATTTAGGTTTAAGTAGTTTATAAGTAGGTAGTGTGAATATTGACAAGGATGTGGGAAAGTGGTACATAGATGGTCGGGGAGCAAGTCATATACATCATTAATAGAGTGATCTCTTAGGAACAGTTGAAAATTAGTTTTAGGTTATATGAAGGGATCGGGAGATGACTCATTTGGATAAAATTCTGCATGTTATGCATGGCTGAAGATCAAAATTCAGATCTTCAGTACACAGGTTAAAATAAGCACAAACCATCGGTAACTCCTAGTGCTGATAGGGAACGGAGAATGGAAAATCTTGGTGTCTGTCATCTAGCTGAATCTGTATGCCCTAGGTTCAGGACAAAAGCTCTTTCAGAAACCAAGGCAGAAAACAAGCAAGGAAGAAACTAGTATTGACTTCTGTCCTACATATCCTTATACAAAGTAAAGAGCATACACACACACACACACACACACACACATGCACGCATATGCACACACACCTGCATGCACACACACACCTGCATGCACACACGCACGCATGTACACATGCACGCATGCACACACACAGGAGAGAGAGAGAGAGAGAGAGAGAGAGAGAGAGAGAGACAGAGACAGAAGAGCAGGAGAGAGAGAGGACAGAGAGACCAGAGAGGAGCGGTGAGAGATGAGGACAGGGAGACGACGAGGAGAGAGCGATGAGGAAGTGAGTGAGAGGCTAGGGCGGAGAGGCGGAGAGGTGAGAGAGAGAGAGAGAGAGAGACGAGAGAGAGAGTTATGCAGCTGTGCAGCTGTGTCATCTCATACCTCTTTGTCCCTTTGTCCTCAGTATTTATGGCTGATGTGCTGCTATGGAGGAGTCTTGCTTTCCATCTCGCATACATCACACATAGTGGCTTTCTTTGAAAATAATCAGAATAAAGAGAAGGTAACTATGAGGCTTTGGCTAGGAGCCTGTGCTTCATGCCACAAAAAACCACACAGTGTATATGACCAAGACATTCATGGCGTGTGGCACAAGTTCTGACGGCTTTCTTTCTTAACTATTTCTCATTTTTCCTATCTATAGCAATGCCCTTCTCACTCAACCTGTAATATCAGGCTGAGATGAGCATTTTCATTAATGTCCTGTGCATTCTCAGCAGCCCTATGTGAGGAGGAATTTTCTGTT
The DNA here is from genome assembly GCF_903995435.1 of Acomys russatus. Classification (NCBI taxonomy): domain Eukaryota; kingdom Metazoa; phylum Chordata; class Mammalia; order Rodentia; family Muridae; genus Acomys; species Acomys russatus. The sequence goes on from NC_067149.1 coordinate 32,174,938, forward strand.
AGCCTCGTCCTAAACCACTAAGCTTCCAATTAGTTATTTGTATAATTTGGTCTTATTTTCTTTCATCTTCCAATTTTGATACCCATTATTAAATTATCTCCTGCTCTGCATTTCTATTCTATCTGCCTAAAGTCCCATATCCCTTCTACTGGCATTATCTTGGCTTATTGAATCCTCATTTATTCAAGACAGAATCAAATCTACATTTTCTTAGTAGAATATTTTATTTCAAAATTATCCAAATAGGCTATTCTAGGAGGTTACGTGTTTATTTTTCTGTGTGTTTTTATGCCTATGTTTGGCAATGGAAATGCTTGTGTTATTCAGCTGAGAATGTGAAGTAATATGATAGATATGAAATTTCCAAATGGCCTCTCTGTCTGAGACAATAAAGTGTGCTCTAATCAGTCCTACCAATATTGATTGTTTGGTAAAATGCCTGTGACCTGCTTGGTTTCCAGAACTAATCAAATGTATTTTATACTCTAAGACAACTTTCATCCATCTATGCCTCAACTCTCTCACTATGTTTTAAATTCCCAGAAGGAAGAGATATGCTATAACTCAGTCTTTATCTCAAATTGTCAGTATTTCTTTTTTTCCTGTGGTAGACACTGAACTGACATAGTATGAATCAATAGATTCTTCCACCACTGGAAGGAAGTCTTATTTTCTGTATTTTAGTCCTAGCCATCACTAAGCATATACTAAATGTGTAATAAAGCAAACCCTTGTGACTCTGTAGCTTAGATACAGTGATAATACATGGTCCTACTCTAAAAGTGCACATCTCTCAGAAAATAAACTCTACAAGCTTCTTTGATTATCTTATTTATAGAAATCTTATTAGAATTCTCAGTGTTGATCAATAAATAATGTATGCTGCCTTGGAAAAATGGTGCAGTTGAGTTCAATTATTTGTGTTTATGTTGTAGGAAACTTGAAGGGGCCTTTGCAGCCATCAGCCCATATCGAATAGTTGCTCTTCAATCCAAGGTGTATGTCGGTAGACATGTTTGCTGTATACATTTTTATACATCATGCTTTTTTTTTTGTTTGTTGGAAAGGGAATATTTGCTTGCAAAATAGAGTAAAATTGTGTGATATTTCTATTCTCAGTATATGTGCTGAAATTCCAGCTGAGAGAATTCAAAATATACAGGCAGAATTGATAATGTTAGATAAAATATGTTGTTATTGAGCTGAAATCCTTTTCCTGCCATCTCATCTTTTGTTCTATGATATATATTTTCTCAACTCATACACATATTAAAATTTTTCTTTTACTTCTTCAAGCCACCTAGCCACAATGTATTCTTGCATCTCACTGTATTATTTGATGGCTGTCCTCTCAATGGAGAATTAAATACACAGCTTACAATGAAACCTTGTAGTCCAAAACTATTTTTGTCAGGAGTTGACTATTTCATAATGCTCACAAAGTTTAATTATTGTTTGGTATGTCTTGTTCACTGCTATTGTCTACCTTATGCAAAAGAAAAAGTAAAAAATATAGACAGATAAACCTTAGTGAGTCTAAACCTAAACACTGGTACATGTTATGTTCACCATTATAATGATTAGGAGAAGTTTTCTGGGTAATGAACTGGGTAAAATGTATCACTTTTTTCCATATTGTGCATATATGGAAGCTATGCATCTATGTATGACTGTTTGCATGTGCATCTATGTGCAAATGTATGCAGGCTTGAAGTTGAAATAAGATATCTTCTTCGATTTATTGTTTGTTATTTATTATTACTCACTTGCTTAGGAGAACCTCTTATCTCTTACTCTTGAATTAGAAAATTACAGGCAGCCTCTATGCTTTAGGAGCTATGATGTTGGTGCTGGAATCCAAACTCTTATCCTCAGGTGTGCAGAGTAAGTGTTTTGTCCACCTATCATCTTCCCATCCATAAGCTAGAATCTTCTAGTTACTGTTTGGTCTTTGGTCTTGACCAGTTGGGAGATCTCATTGAATATACAATCAGAAGCTTTAATCTCAGTTTGACTGACTCTCAGCTTACATCTTTAAGTGATTTATTCATAGATTTTAGGCATGGAAAAATAGACATTGCAATATTGTATTTGGCTGGAGTTATAAAACAACAATTCAGTTTGTAATGATAATTGGCTTCTTAGTAGCTCTCCTTGTACTTTGGCTGGGTCACGAGTGTAAATATCAGTTAGTGGATTGAGAGGCATGTTCTATGTTGATTAAGATGAACAAGATATAAGTATGAGATATACCAGCTCCTTCTCCCACAGGATGTTCCTGATAGGTAGTTCAATTGTGGATGGATGAACTGGACCCACAGAAAAGAATCATATATTCAGATGAGTTTACTAATCTAGAATGCCTTGAAAAGGAAAAGTGCTTTCATCTTTATTAAACTGCTTATAGTCTTTGTCTTTTTCAGTCTGCAGTGATATAGCTAATTTCATGTCTAAATCTGAACTCATCACTCCATTTAACTGATTATTAATGTTATATAATAAAGACCCATGAATTGTTTTATAACGTTCAATGATTGAGTTTTCAACAGCTAATTTTTTTTACATCATGATCTGATTATTAATTCAGGTCAATGACCATTTTATTTCTTTCTCAAGTTCCAAATTCACACCACTTAGCAGCCTTTGAATTAAAAATAGCCCACTTTCTAAAACAGGTAAGTTATCAAAATGTTACCAGGAAAATATCCTAGAGCAGGCTATATAATTAAACAGTTATTTATCTTTCTGATTTTGAATGGTAATTTTGGTCTTATTTCTTAAACCCAATATAATTGCATTTCTCCTGATTATCCAGTTTTGTACTTGGCAAAACAAACGGTGTTTAACTGACGGACTTACCTTACTACAACAGGATCCCCTAGAGATTTTGGAAATATTCCTTGCATAGGGTTTTGCATAAAGAAGGTGTATTCTGAGAGTCTGTTATGAAAAGAAAATTTTATAAAACTTTAAAAAACTTTTTAACTTACAGAAAAATTAGAAAGCTAGTACAATGAGATTTCCCTTATATTCTTGGGTCTCTTTCCTGTGCTTGCCTTATATACTGAATGCACTAACTGTGAATTGTTCCCACTGGATGCGATGAGACAGAGCTTGTATTTAGCTTTGTGATCTTCTTCTGAAGATATTAGCATTATATCAGTTTAGTTATGAGAACACATCAAAGAAATTGCAAGACATGGTCATCGAACAGAACTTCTAAGCAGTAATAAAATAAAGGCTTAGATCATCAAAACAAAACCTATATAAAGATTGCCTCAACCTAGAAAAATCTTAGAAGACATGACAAGATCTCAGTTGTAATCTAGTCCAGGGAGAGAGAGAATATTAAGTAAATCTATGCATATCTGATATGCATCAAAATTAGCAAACAATAATGAATCACTGTCAATTTATGAGCAGTAAAAAGTGGACTACATTAATGAGAGATGTGCATAAAATGGGTGTGCGATTTAGTTTTGCCTCAACTAGTTATGCAAAAGACTGTCTTCAGGGGCCACACACACGTGTACACACACACACACATACACTTCATAGTCAAAAAACACTTAAGAAGTACCTTCTATAAAATAGTGTATTATTTACATGTGGCCTACACATTTTTATATTGCCTTAAATAAACTCTAACGGAACTGGAGAGATGGTTCAGTGGTTAAGAGCAGTTTCTACTCTTGTAGAGAATCTGGGTTGTAGCACAACACCCACCTGACGGCCCTCAACCATCTGCAACTCTAGTTCCCGGTGATACAGTGCCTTTGTCTCACCTCCAAAGACACTAAACACACATGGTTCACAGGTATACAGGCCGGCAAAACAATGAAAATAAACAAAAAATAATTATAAGAAAATTTGTCTCTAGATTATTACAGTGCTTGATATTTGTACTAATTTTAATGATGCTGTTTCTATTTGGTAAGGACAATTCTATTAATATATTCCAAATAATTATATTTATTTGTGGATATGAATTATGAGATCTCCCTTTGTACCTAATAAATAAGACATGTTAACAACATAAGCACATACTAAGGCTTATTGACATATTGTTTGGCCACTGTGTGATAAAAATTTCCCCAACTGACGGTACTTACGAGAGTGCTGAAATGATATACTCACTACAAGAATGCATATAATTTTCATATAATGACAGTGGTAAGGGAAATGTAAACTTATCGCCCACAAACAATTTATCCAGGAAGCCTTGACAATACATAATAATTTCAACTGTGAGATAAAGTAAGTGGAGATTTGGATTTGGAAGATTTTAAGTATTTGTGTGAGCCCTGATCTCTATACCAAAATGTCTGCTGTCCCTTCTCTTCTCCCTTTAGTCTCTTTCATCTTTACACACTGCAGGGAATTTCGAGAAATCATATTTGAAGATGATAGCAAAGAGGTTTCTGTTTGTCC